>NC_090811.1:42942438-43132438 GCF_036512215.1 Solanum lycopersicum | reverse complement strand
TCAAGAGATGGGTTCTATCCATTTCGGACCATGAGTATATCACATAGCTCATGGCCAGTTATGTTGATGGTGTATAATTTTTTTCCTTGGATGTGCATGAAATCTGAGTATTCTTTACTTCCTTTACTTATGCCAGGGCCGCAATCACCTGGAAATGACATTGATATTTACTTGCAACGATTGATATATGATTTAAAATTGTTGTGGGATTCTTGTGTTGAAACAGATGATTCTTCAACAAATCAAACTTTTCAAATGCGGGTAGCTCTTATGTGGACAATCAATGACTTTCCTACATATTCTACGTTATCTGGATAGGGTACAAAAGGTAAGTTTGCTTGCCCTTGTTGTAACTATGACACTAAATTTTGCTATCTTAACTATAGTCGCAAAAATGTGCTACATGGATCATCGTATTTTTCTACCCATGGATCATCCATAAAGATCTAACAAAAGATCTTTCAATGGAAAAACTTAATTTAGGGTTCCTCCATCTTTATTAAAGGGTAATGATGTGTTTAATAGCTTACAAGAGTTTGAAAATGTGTTTTAAAAGAAGAGAAAGAGATCAAATGATCACACATGGAAGAAAAGGTCAAACTTTTTCTGAATTACCTTGCTGGAAGAAATACTTGTTTCACCAAAACATTTATGCAATGCACATAGAATATAATATAGTTGCTATCATTCTCGGAACTCTTTTGGATATTTTTGGCAACACAAATGATCATGCAGATGCTCGATATGATATGAATGATATGGGAATCAGGTAGAACCTTCATCCGAAAGATACTGAAGATAGTAAGAGAACAAAGTTGGCAAATGCATGCTTCTCAATGAAAAATGGATAAAACTCAATTTTTTGTGGAGCTTTAAAGACAACGAAGTTACCTGATGGTAGTGCCTCCAATATATCAAAGTGTGTGCAATTGAATGAAAGAGAAGTGTCTAATTATAAAACTTATGATGCTCATTTAATGTTGTATTACATGCTTCCAATACCAATTAAATGCATTCTTCCTGATCATATGGGTATTCCTTTGGTTCATATTAGTAATTTCCTCCATAGTTTGTGTCAAAATAAAAAATCACATTGGAGGAACTTGAATTCTTAGAAGCAGAGATCATAAAAACAATAAATCATTTAGAGCGCATTGTTCGTCCTTCATTTTTTCATATAATGATTCATTTGCCTATTCATTTTTCAAATTAAGTGAGATTAAGAGGACAAGTTCAAAATGTATGGATGTAATTGGCAGAAAGTGAAATGGGTACATTCAAAAAATACATGAGGAATAGAGGTTATAAAGAAGGTTTCATAGAAGAAATACGATTGGGAATAGATTGTATGAATTTATTCTCTAAATATCTACGTGGGGTTGTGCATACAAGATTTGACAAAGAGCCCAGAATAATGATGAATGTAACCCAACTGATGCAGGAACTTTGAATTTGTTTCGTTACAAAGGTGTTCCTGTAGGAGCCAAGAAAACTGATCCATTCATTTTAGATGACAAGTAACTCAGTCAGGCACATGCATACTTATTAGGAAAGGTTGACGAGATTGAAGGATATATTAGGTACCTTAATGTATATAGAGTTCATTTTGTATAATAATTTTTAATTTACTCTATTTATTGATTTAACAAAAAAAGTTCATGGTATGTACATATAATGAGCAAGAGGAAATAATCAAGCACGAAGACCTAAATGGAGCAAGGAAAGGTTGACGAGATTGAAGGATATATTAGGTACCTTAATGTATATAGAGTTCATTTTGTATAATAATTTTTAATTTACTCTATTTATTGATTTAACAAAAAAAGTTCATGGTATGTACATATAATGAGCAAGAGGAAATAATCAAGCACGAAGACCTAAATGGAGCAAGGCCAAGAGTCATTGTCAAAACTTCTCTCAATGATTTGAAAGTCGTTCTTTGTAAGAGGATGTGCCTGATTTGATAAAGTTGTCTAGAAGATCAATTCTATTGCAAAAAGTTATTTTGGGTCATCAATGGATATAGATTCCATGTTAGACAGTGTTGATGCAAAATGAAAACCCAAAATAGTGGTGTTACTCTAGTTGCCTCAACTATAAGTTTTGCAAGCACAAAAAATAATAATCCGATTGCTGCAGATTTTACTTACTATGGTAGAATAGTTGATATTGTTGAGTTAGACTATCAAGACCATTTTAAGGTTGTTCTCTTCAAGTGTGATTGGTATGAGGTTTAAAACGATACTTCTGGCCCTTACTTATGACTATTTTAACAAGAGATACACTCAAGAAGAGCCTTTTATGATTCGATATCAAGTACACCAATGTTTCTATGCGCAAGATCCATATGATTAAGATACACATTATGTTATGTAGACTGTCCCAAGATAGTTGTTTAACATGAGTGATGAAGTTGAATGTTATCTCTCAAAAATTATGTAAATGAGCCATCTGTACATTCAGTGGGACAATCTATACCAAAAGAAAATGGGGAAGTATTCTAACAAGGAGTAATTTACCAAAAACATTTATTGATGTTCCTTTGGAAGAATTTATTACTCAATAACTTGAAGATGAGTATGAAGAGGAATTCGAATACGAGTTTGAAGACGAGACTGAAAAAGAGTATGAAGATGAGTGTTAAGATGAGCTTTAAGATGAGTTAGATGAAGAATTTGAAGATGACACACCATGAGTTTAATTATTTTTGTGATGATTATGTGGTGCTCAAATACTGTTTAGTTATTTAATTGTGTTTTTCCTACAAATACATTAAGATATATAAAATGTGAAAATGATGATTAGATCGCTACAATCTTTAAGTATACTGTTGGGATTTCCCTTAATTTCTGCTATAATATAGATATGTGGAATATTTTAAGTTTAGTACGTTACGCAGGGTTCATTGGTGATTTTGCGCATAGGCTTATGTGACCAATCTAGTTCAAATCTGTGTTTTCATTGAAGACTCTACTGCTGAAACAACAAGGCAGGTGAATAATGTAATGTCCTTTTCTCAAATTTTCTGTAACATTTCAGAGTATCTCTTTATCTTTTGTTTAAAACTAAACAAAAGTTATTGAGTCAACCAAAAGCATTATTTACTCCTTGTGGAGTTCACTTATTTATACCTAAAGCTTGAGGCAGTAAAAACATATAATGCAGAAGGTTAGAAGCTAGCAGGTACGAGTAATCTACTTTTCAATTACACTTTCTAGTGTTTATTCTGTTGTTGGGCTGGTGGATGTTATGCTAGGTAAAATACAAGAGGAAAAACAATGTTATTAGCTAGTGGACTTAATTTTTTCCTGTTATTATAAGCTAGTGGATATTACATGTAGAACAGTGAGCTTTGTAGTATTTCTGGTACAGTTATCAAACTACTTGGTATTGTCAAGTTAGTTCTATGTTAGAATTGATATTGAGATGGAAAAGATCTATTGGTTATTGTTGTTTCTTGTTGGCCTCTCTTATTATTGTTGATGATTGAATGTCCTTTGCTTATGATAAAAGTATTCTTGCATTTCAAAACTTTGTTGTCTTATCTGTATCTGACGGTTAACATTGCTACATACTCAAGGACGAAAAAGGTATCATTTACTATCAATTGAACCAATTTCCATATTGGAAGTATCCGATTCCCTAAAACATTGAATTGGCTTCTTTTTATGTTGCAACAACCTTGCTTATAACTTTTTTAATCTTTACTATAACTTTTGAAAGTTTAACAACTGTTGGACGACTATATTAAAAAAATAAAATTTAACAATTATGAGACATTAGTAGAGAAATATTTTTGATGTGCTAGGTTAATATTACCTTGAAACAAGATAATCCAGTTTTTATCCAGGAAAATTTATGAATCATCAGAGGTCTGATCAAAAGAAGCTATGTTTAGAACACCTACTGCCAAGGACAGTGTGCTAGTTATAACAACTGTTGTTGTAGCCTTATGTATAGCTTTTGGTTTTTGAATGAGTATATGAACGAGTGAGGTAAAGAATTATCAAGATATGCAAGGTGAAAGATTAAAAGCATGACATGTAGAAGAAAAGTATGAAAAACATTATGTAGAAAGGAAGTATGAATGTCAATTTTTCATCTACCAATATGTTTGTATTTGAAATAGAAGACTCTTTAAAAAATTTAATTTAACACTATGAAGATTCAGTCCAGTTCATTATTCTGATTATTATTTTGTACGTCTACTTAATACAAGAAAAAAGCAAGAAGAATGGATCAATCAGCAATACTAAATAAAAAGGGTTTGAATCCTAACAAAGCTCAAAGTTCATTGAAGAATCTGGATGCTGATATGCGATACTGCTCAAAGGTTGAATCGTTCAATAAATTTATTATTTAGAGAGAAAATGTTGCAAACGAATGCAATTATAAAGCTAAGAAAGAGCACCTACCAATACCGTTTAAAAGAAAGAATTATGAGGATTTCATAACACAACAAAGAAAAAGTAAATTGGTTAGCCACAAATCAGTGATTCAGTCGTTTCCCAGGTAAGAACTTAGCAATGCACATATGATTCTAGGGAAAGGATAGAATAAATCGAGGTTATTTGAATATTGAGAGTCCATTCAAGAGAAAGGATTTTGAACTGGCTATGCCAAATTTCAGGTTCGTAATGTCGTCCAATGAAAATGTTACTTCTTCTGTACATGTGAATTGAACAACACTAGGTAATGGAGAGGAACAACATCAAATTCAGGATTGATAAATCTTAAAATAGGTGAATAGGAAGTTGGTCCGAACAGCCACTGGTGTTGAATACTTTGTGAAAGAGTAAGAGATACAAATAGAACATGATATTGATCATGATCTACCAATAAATTAACATGTAAAGAAGAAGTCAGTCATAAAACCCACTAGTCTTAATTAGTTTAAGGAACAACAAGGGATAGTCATAGGCGATGAAAGAAAACATATCAACCACACAGTTGCTGATGTTGAGTATACACCTACTCCTTCTATTCATCTCCAAATTAAAGGATTGGTTACTATTAAGGATGAAGTAGAAATTGGAGAGGATTAGTGTGAAGTAGACGAGGAAGTTGACATTGATTTTAGTGAAAAAGGTATTTTTTAAATCTTGTAAGATCTATTACTCATTATAGAGAAATTTCTTACTTCCTATTTCGTAGGGATGTCGGAGCGAAAAATGTTCGAGGAAAAAGAATATTTACGAATATTCATGCAAGAACTTTTGAAGAAAGGGAGGACGTGATATTTGATAAAGGACAACCAGTAAACCAACCGATAAGATAGTGTTTGAATTAACCAATTTTATCAAAACAATTGCAAGAAATCCTAGATTTATCAACTTGATGTACATTAGTTTGCATGTCGTGCCTAAAGATATTAAAAAGAACACATGGGAATATATCAATGTAAGACCAATCAATTTTTAAATTGCATTTTTGTTTTCTTTTTTTAATAATGAAAATAAATATATTTTATTTTGCATAGTCCAAATTCCTAATTCCAATAGAAGGAACGAAGTGGATTATGACTGGTCTTCGTGATGCTTGGAGGCGACAAAAACAAAAAACTAAACATAGAGTTTTTGATAAAAATAAAATTGTTGAGGAAATGCAAGCAAAACGTTCTAAAGACATTCGAGAAGCTGAATTTTGCTAGTTGATCAAGTATTGGAAACACCCACCTGTACAAGGAAAGCTAAAATAGTGCATTTCTATTCTTTGACATATTTTGCATCATATATACTCTCTCTTTTTAACGACTTAAACATCTATTTTTATTTAATTACAGGTCATAGCTGAATTGAATTCTAAAGACAGGGAATAACAACAATGGACGCATCGAATGAGACTAATTAATTTTGCAAGACTACGCGTAAAATTGGTAATACTTAGCATACATATGAATTTAATCCTTACATCCATTTTATAAAACGAAAATATTTTAAATTTCATTTGATATAATTTGTAACTTGCAACAAAAAAACCATCACAACTTGAAATGTTAATTTCAACTCGTACAAAGACGGGAAAGGAAATTCAGGCGGATAGCCAAAATTGCTATACTAAGTTTCTTAAAGTGTATTAGTGGTGAATTTCATTCAGACATATATCTTATTTATTGTGGAGAGTGCAAATAGTTCTTACTGTTGACTATGGATGTTAAATTTATTCAATAGACAGAATTTCAAAATTGTCAAAATTCTAGGGAAACGGCTGATGGTGCCTTTAGGATATTGTTTGGAAAGGAACAACTTGTCTGTCTTAGGTGTTATGGCAGATCAGTGACAACAAGTTCTCTAAGAGAAGATGAACAAATTAAGTGGCAAAAATAAAAGAACGCTAATGAAATGAGTTTTCTGAAGGGTGAAATGAATGAATAAAACAATGAAATAAGTGTACAAATGCGACATCTTTTTAGCAAGTTGCTGCAAAACAACCGTTGATTAAATCTTCAAGATATCCGGTGTTGTTGGATCAAATATTGTTTCACCTGTTGATGCAAGTAGTGCACAAGCTGTAAGAGGCAAAAATATTCCCTGATTATTATTTGATTCTTCAAAACGTATTTACTTGGTTCCTTAAGTGTTTTCTCTGACTTGAAATCCTCAGGAACCTTTCAGCTGTATTTTCCTCAACTTGGTCTAGTTCTTCTTGTTGGCTGTTAGTTTTATCTTGCATAACATGATCATTATAGTTGTTATCAGTAGAAATAGAATCTTTGGTTGTTGATTTGGATGTATAATTGTGGTTCCATCCGGCAGTCCATGATTCGTAGTGATATTTTAGATATTTTTAGAAAATTGGCCAGTCAAAGTTGTTATTGATGATGTCTTTTCCTAGTCTATATCTACACAAACACTAGAATTGTTGCTAACAAAAATTATGAGCTATATGTGAAGTATATAAAGAGTTGTGATTGTTGTTATTCCTTATGGTCCCTTCCTACTGAAATGTATAGTTTAGCTTTGTTGCATGATGATGCAAACATAAATTCAAAGCATACATATTAATTTATAGAAATACAAACTGCTTAGTCGCTGTCTTTAGTGGTTTAATTGTCCTCCTGTACAGATTAATCTGGATTAAATACCAAAGGGTCTTCCCCTATAGTTGAGTCCCGGCCAGTGTCCCACACATTAATCAACACTTTTAAACCTTTAGGGACAGTGTAGCCATAGACCTTATCATCTTCCTCTATTTTTTGAGGTACCAAAAGAGGAGTTTGTGGGTGCAGCTAAAAATTTTCTTTCATAATCAACTGTAATTAAGGAAGTCAGACAATGTCTGCTTACTCAATCGGGTTCCCTTTTCCGAGGGATTGTATGATCTGGGCTTAGACTCTCTTCATAACTAACTATCTATAGATATGTAATAGAAGTATCAATCACACTAACTATGTAACGATCTCTAATATTAGCAAAAGTCAAGGAGAAGTTACTAAAGACAAATCTAAAATCAAAATAAGCACCACAATCTAAAAAAACAAAACAGAAAGTTAAATCATGTTTTAAGGTATAACTAAAGTAGAAACTTTTAAGCCCTACTATGTGTCCCTACCTCCTTCTCATCAAACTTTTTAAATACAATTTTGAAATGTTTGTGCTATCTCTAAAAACAACTTCTTCAAACAAGAATCCCACTTACCTATTTAACAAACTCACTGCCCCATAACTACTTCATATTTCACTTCTTTCTATATTTTGTCTGTGACTTTGATTCGACAAAAAATATAAGCATTATTGTTAGCTTCTATGTATGTATTAATAAAATTTAAAGATTCAAATTGATTAGTTAACTCTTAAAAGATTCACATTTCCACTTAATAAATGGAAATGCAGTGTTGAGCTAGTTACATATGTCTTTAACAATCAAATACTTCACCCTGAATGAAGTATGATCCTCTGTGTCACTCCTTTGCTAATAGTAGAAAACACACTTTACTAAATTCGCTCCAAATGTCACCATTTTTCCATTGTTTGACAATTTATACCTCAATGCTCTCCATACCACAAAGAACCTTTTGAATGGTAATGTTGAAATCTGGAAATCTCGAAAAGATGGAATTGAAAAATTAGGAAACTGTAAATTTGAAATATGGAGTCTGGAAATCTAGAATCTGGGATCTAGAATTTTGAAATTGTAAAATTTGAAATCTTGAAATTCGGAAATATAGAATTTTGAAATCAATTAGGTTCTGAAATGATGGTGAATATTGAGGTTTATATTTGTTGTTTTATGAAGGTTCGATGCTTTTCTTAAACATCTAGGATTCATGTAAAAACCCGAAAATGACTATGCGAAGTAATGCCTAAATGTACCTACAATGCCTAGAGTTTAGACCGGGTTCACATGGCTTAATGCGCGTGGAACAAGACCTCAAAACCTATGCAAAATCCTAGGCAACCAACTTGTTGAGTATGTTGAGCTAGAACAGGTTGGGTCCAGCAATGTAAGGCACCCGGATATTAGGATTCACCTGGATGAGTCTTAACCGGACATAGAGGGTTAGTCCTAAGTTTTAAAGGATTTTAGGGGCATAAAGATAATTATGGGACTTGGGGTATCATAAAATTTACCATATAATGATGTGTAATTAATTTAATAAGTTATTAACTAGTTAAAATGGGTCAAATCTCATTGGTCAAACCCAAGTTTGACCATACTCTACAACTCGGGTTCGAGCCTAGTTAGGAGCATAAGAGGCACAAATTAAAGGATTAATAAATTAGAGAAAATACGGACGGAAATTATAATAATTAATATATATAATTACAATATAATTTTTATAATTAAAATTGTGTTGAATAAGTCAACAACAATTCCCGCAAAAGGGGCGCATGACTCCCACTAGGAGTGTGGTTCTTACACACTCTTAATTCTTTTGTTTACTCCTAAAAAAGTTTTCAGCCTTGTACCACATTTCAGAAATAGAATATAAACGTAAAACTTACTATTCTACATGTGTTCTTGGTTGTATCCATCAAATAACAAATAGAAGATTTTGTACGCCTAAGTGTTTTCAGCAAAGAACTTCACTTGCAAACAAGAATCAAAGCTCGGAAGAAAGATTTGTGTGTGGACTGGGGTGTGTTATTGTTGATGGTTGTCAAGGCTTAAAAGGTATGGTTTTCTTATCTCTTTGTCCTTTTCCCAGGAGTCCCTTAAGGTTAAGTTTAAATCCATTTGACAAACTAAGGTTGTCCCCATTGCATGCCCCTGTCATTAGATCATATGTACAAATTGATGCATGTGGTTGTATGACTTTTGGTAGATGATTTTAGGAATGATAAAGATTGTGTGCACTGTGTGTGTTTCAGACTGTGTATGAATTTTTAAGTACATCTAAATATTGAATGTCATATGTGCACCAACATTTTGATTTACCGTAATTTGTATTGTGACGGTTCACTTGAAGAGAATTGCAAATCATGTGATATGAAATGTTGTGTGTTAAACATGAAAAATGAAATTGTGATTTTCATGAATAAGAAAGTGAAAGTAAGGTCCTTAATGAATTACTTAAAAGTTTCTGTAATATTATGAGTTTAACGCCTATACTAAGTGTAAGTAAGTGAATTAAAAGTCTGTATTAATGGAATATTTGTTCGGCTAGTCACTAGTATGGATGAAGGGAAATAATTGCTACCATTTGGGGGTGAATCTCAATTACCTTAAGGTCCTAGCACTAAAAGAAGCAGCCTTAAATTAAAAGAAAATAAAATACGGAGAGAGAGGGGATTCAAACCCGACTCATTGAACGAAACCTTAGAATAAAAGAAAAAGAAAATAGTAAGGAGGGGGCTCAAACATGACTCCTTGGCCAAGGGTGTGATATTTATGTATCTGCTAAAAGGGTTAGAACATGGGTCCACTCTGTTGAAATTCTGAGACGCATAAAATAATAAAAAAGTGAGGCTACTTGGATTCGATCCCTTATAATCTTGACCGAATATTTGGAGACACCAAGCACTTTAAATAATTAAAAATAAAATGCTTCCCATCGGATTCGAGCATTGGTCCTCTTGGATGCAATTGTAAAAATTATAATGAAATATAATGCAACCACTAGGGATTGAACATTGGTCCTTGGCTGAATGTGTAAACCGCATAAGTCTTTCACAACATATACTTAGATTATCGGGAAACAGTTAGCCAAACATGAGTAATCCGAAATGGGTATTAACATGAGTATGTGGTAAGATTAAGAAATTAACATTCACGTAATAAGGTGAGTAATTATATAATACTATGATGCTAATGAAAATTGTTACAACATGTTAATTGACTAAGATAAATTGTGAGACAAGTCACAACCAAGCCTAAGTAATTGTTACAAAATGTACTCACCTATGTGAGTGTAGAATGATGAAGAGTGAAGTCTGAAGCTTATTCGAAAAGAAAGTCTTATAAATGGATTGAATAATGTGACGTACATATGAATGACAAAAATAGACTCTATGTTTCCTAAAGAAGGCTCTCAAGTGGAGGTCCCATATGTTGAGCCCTCATTTTGGAAGTCCTAATGTTAAATCTGTGATTTAATGGTCTGATGTTATATAAACGAATGATATGTGATATATGCATGTTCTATACAAAATATGTTATGTTCTTGGTGCAATATGAAATGAATGATGATGCATGACTTTACTAATATAATATGGCTAGTCCAACTTATTTAGGTTTGCATAATTCATATCGTAAGGAGAGATCTCTTCTTAATCATTCATGTACTTTGTGTGTACTTTCGTACAACCATACTTAGTACAAGAGTGTACTAATCCCATATATTTTACTATTTTAGGTGCAAGTTCAGAAGCGTATTCAAGACATTCATTACAGTTGTTTGGACATCAAGGCTTTTCATAAAGGCCTGGTAGGTCCTCATATATTCGAGGATTCCTGTCGTTATGTTTCGATCTTTCTAATTTTTTTAGGCTAGTGGAGCATGTTCCATTAGTATTTCTTTACTATTTTATTCAGACTTATGTCATTTTGCTATTTTGACAATTTTTACTCACGCTATAAACTATTTATTTCAAGATTGAATGATCCTTTATTAGATGGTTGATACACATGAGTAATGAAATTCATTAAACACGTATGCATGCTATAACTATGAAGTCTATGTACACTTCAAACAAAACAAAAGTTTCAAATTTGCTGCAAAAATTAACCGAACAAATGTTATGTTAAGGTAAGTAGTCTTGTCTGCGACCTCTGAGATGGTCAACCACGCCGGTTTTTGATAGGGTCTAGATACCGGTCTTGACAAATGTGGTATCAGAGAATTAGGTTTAATTCCAAGAATGATAAGTTCACATCAACCATATCGATTAGTTTCAAACTTTTTGTAGTGCAGTGCACCACTATCATGAATTAGACACTGCATGATTCGTAGGAAAATTTCCCTTCTTATGATCTTATCGTGGTTTTCTTAATTCCTGATTTCATGGTGTAATGAGTGTATCTAACATCAATTCTTATATTTACAGAAAATGAACACAAAAGAAAATGCTTGTCGGGGAAGAGTAGGAGCAGTTGCTAGGGGAAACAAAGTTCTACCCAATGTTCCAGCCGCTTGAATGGATATGTGTGTTAACCCATCTTGGTTGAATGATGAAGAAGTGAGACCAACGCTAGCACAGATGGACAAAGCCATCACTTTACAATCTTAGGCAATGACAGCTCAGGCGGAGCAACAAGGTATCCCAGAGAGAACCCACTTGCCAGCATCAGGAGTAGCATGTTAAGGGACTTTATGAGGATGAACCCCCTGTTTACAGCAGATCTAAGAATACGCAGGATCCCGAAAAGTTTGTGGATGAGATCCAAATAATACTATGTGTGATGGGTTTTACTGATGTGGAGAAGTCTGATCTGGAACCCACCAGCTAAAGGATGTAGCTCAATCCTTGTATAAGTAATGGCAGTATGAAAGGGCCTTAGGAGGAGGTTCTATTACATGGGATCTTTTCAAGACGAATTTTCTAGAGCTGTTTTTTCCCATATAAATGAAGAAGCCTAAGGTTGAAGAATTCATCAACCTTAAGTAGGGCTCGATGTCAGTCAGGGATTACTCCCTAAAATTCATAAACATTCGAGGTATGCCACTTCTCTTAACACTAACAACAGGGACAAAATGAGTAATGTCTTGACAGTAATTGTTGAAAATCTCGAGAGGGAGTGTAGGGCACTATGTTGCATGACAACATGAAACTTTCTAGTCTTATGGTCCATGTCCAGTAAGTGGTTGAAGGCAAGAAGAGGAAAAAAACTAGAGCAGGGAACATGTCAAGGCAAGCTGAGGAGAATTTTTCAAGGAATTGTAGCGCTGAAATCAAGGATAAGCCGAGTTTAAAATGGGACTCTCCCACCATGGGAAGTTAAGTTCATCCAAGGGTAGCTATTATAGGGATTCTTATCCCAGATTTAAAAGAAACATTGATGTAAATACACCTCACGCGAGGCCACCTTGCAGGAAGTGTGGCAAACTGCATAGAGGAGAATTTATGATGGGATCAAAGGGCTTGTTATGAATGTGGCAAACCGGGTTACATATTGAAGGATTGTCCGAATAGGAGAGGTCATGAAAAAGGAAAGGAGATAGTTCAGCCTAATGGTCCAAGTGATGAGGCTCCAAGAAGGCAACTATTCTACGCACTGAAGACTATTGATGTGGAGGAAGACACTTCTGCTGATGTCTCGGGTACGTTGCTTTAATTAGTCTTTCATTTGTTTTATTGTTTATGGTTTAGCACTAGTATGAAGTTAATATGTTTGAGTAATCATGTTGGTTGCTAATTTGTGTGACTTATTTGTTTACTTATGTTGTATGCTTTGATGAGACTAGTTTAGGAAAGAATTCCTTAGTCTATTAATGTGAAGCTACTAGTAGGTTTCAAGGATGTACACCATCATTCTAATATGTGAATAAGATATTCACCAACGAAGAGTATTGAATTACCTATGTATGCATATGTTCTATAGATGCCTAGCTTGTTGTTTGTAAAGATAAGTGTCATTCAGGGATGAATGTTCCTATAGGGGGGATAATGTAACAACCTGAAAATTACTATGCGATGTAATGCCTAAACATACATAGAATGCCTAGATTAGACCGGGTTCACAAGGCTTGATAGGCGTGGAACCATATCTCAGAACCAATGGACAAGCCAAGCCAACTAACTTTGTGAGTTACTTGAGCTAGGCAAGGTTGGGTCCAGCCATGTAGGGCACCCGAATATTAGGATTTAATCGGATCAGTCTTAATTGTACTTGAAGGGTTAGTTCTAGGTTTTTAAGGGTTATAGTTGTATAAAGGTAATTATAGGGCTAACATTGGTATAGTGATTACCCTATGTTGATATTTAATTAATTTAATAAGTTATTAATTAGTCAGAATTTGTCAAATCTTGGTGGTCAAACTTGAGTTTGACCGAGCCTCCATAAATCGGGTTTGAGCCAAGTTGGGAGCATAATGAGGCACGAATTAAAGGATTAAAAAATTAAATAAAATAAGGAGGGGCATTATAATAACTTAGTATATATAATTGTAACCGGATTTTTTTTATTAGAAATGTGTTGAATAAGTCAACAACAATTCCCACAAACGGGGTGGATGACTCCCTCTAGGAGTGTGCTTCTTGCTCACTCCTAATTCTTTACTTTACACCTAAAAAAATTTCAGCCTTATCCGACACTTCGAGAATAGAATATAGACTTAAAACTCACTATTCTACAAGTGTTCTTGGATGCATCCATCAAAAAACAAAAGGAAGAGATCATACGCATAAGTGTTTTATGTAAAGAACTTCACTTCCAAAAAAAGAATAAAAGCTCGGAAAAAAGGTTGTGTGTTACCTGGGGGGTGTGGTTGCGGCTGGTTGTCAAGGCTGAAAAGGTATGGGTTTTCTTCTCGCTATGTCCTTTTCCCAAGAGTCCCTTAGGTTTAGTTTAAGTCCAATCAAAAAACTTATGTGGTCCCTGATGCATGCCCCTGTCATTAAATCCTATGAACAAATTGATGCATAACGTTGTATGACTTATGGAAGATGAATTTGAATGAATGTGATGGGTGCAATGTGTGTGTTTCGGACTGTTTATTAATTGATAAGTACATCCAAATATTAAATGTCATATGTGCACTAACATCTTGATTTTCTGTAATTTGTATTGTGATGGTTAACTAGATGAAATTTGTAAATCAGGTGATATGAAATGTTGTGTGTTTAATATGTAAAAATAAATATTGATGTTCATGAATAAGAAAGTTAATTTAAGGTCCTTAATGAATTGTTTGAAAGTATATGAAAAACTAGAGTTAAACGCCTACACTAAGTGTAAGAAAGTGAAATAAAAATATATATTAATGGATTATGGGTTCGGCTAGCCACTGGTATGGATGAAGGGAAATAGTTTCTGCCATTTGGTGGTGAATCTCGATGAACTTAAGGTCCTAGCACTAAAAGAAGCATCCATACATTAAAAGAAAAGAAAACTGGGAAGAGAGATAGGGGTTCACACACGGGTCATTAAAGGAAATCTTATAATAAAATTAAAAGAAAATAATGAGAAGGAAGGGGATCAAACTTGTATCCTTGTCCAAGGGTGTGGGATACCTAAATCTCTCACAAAAATTAAATTAAAAAAAATAAAGTGCCGCCCAAGAGGTTCGAACATGGGTACTGTTTGCTGAAATGGAAGACACATAAAAAAATAAAAAGCTGAGGCCACTGGATTCGATCCCAGATTCTCTTGCCCGAATTTATGGTGACACTTAGTAAATCAAATAATTAAAAATAAAGTGATGCAAAGGGATTCGAACATAGGTCCCTTTGGCTGCAATTCTAGACTATAATTAAATAAAATGCATCCACTAGGGATTGAAGATGGGTCCCTTGTCTTAATAAGTAAAAGGCACAAGTTTTACACAATATATACTTAGATTATCATGAAACACTTAGACAAATATGAGTAACCCGTAATGGGTATTATTATGAGTAAATGATAAGTTTAAGAAATGATTATTCACTTAATGAGGTGAATAATTATATTGTACTATGATGCAAATGAAAATTGTGATAACATCATTAGAGGATAAGATTGTACCTTCGTTTACAACAATATTTTAGGTGTAGAAATTGTGAGATAAGTCTCAAATAAGCCTAACTAAATGTTACCAAACGTATTCACCTATCAAAGTTTAGAATGATGTAGAGTCCAGTCTTAAGAATATTTTAAAAGGATGTGTTAAGAATAAATTGAATAATGTGACATACGCATGAATGAAAGAAGTAGCCTCTGTATTTGCTAAGGAAGAGTCCCAAGTTAAGGTCGCATATGTTGAGCCATCATTTGGGAAGTCCTAACGTTAAATCCATGATTCCATGGTCTCATGGTATATAAAAGAATGATTTGCGATAGATGTATATTCTATATGAAATATGTTATGTGCTTGGTGCAATATGAAAAGAATTATGATGCATGACTTTCCTAATCTGATTTGGCAACTAATTTGGGTTCCCATAATTCATATCGTTAGGAGAGAGCTTTTCTTAATCATGCATGTTCTTGGTTTGTAATTCCATACATCCATACATTTTATATAATCTTAAAGTACCCACACATACTAAAAAAATTGTCTTCACATCTTACAAAACATGGGGTGAATTTCCCAAAAACCCCAAGACATCATAGAAAACTGGCAGCTCGTTCACAGCACCATGTATGCCCCACCATCCTAGTCCGTGGGTGAGAACACACCCCATCGATGGGGTCTCTTCATTTTCTCCTACTGCTCCTCAAACCTCCTATTTCAGGCTCTGTCGATGCCACCCATCGACGGGCCTTCACCTGGTCGATTTGCCGTCGTTTGGGTCATCGTTTGGCCCTACCAAGTAGTGTTGAGCTCCAAGTTAGGGTCCTCCTTGTAGGGCCCCTTGTGGGTTCTACATGGAGTCGTACCCGGACGTTTGCAACCCACATATTTTTGCATACAAGTTTAGGTCTGATCACATAAGTTTCATCCAGAAAATATATGCAAACCTCCACGAAACATACATAGACAAGCAAGGTCGATCCAAGGCAAACCTTTCAAACGTCATTGATATTCTTGGATGTTAGACCTCCAATCATTGCGAAACATGACACACATCAAATTAACACTATAATAACTCATTTAAGTTCCCTATAACCTAATGAATCACACAATAACACATGGAACCCTATCTGAGGTGCATAATAGGCTTTTAAGGTTTTAGTTAGAGTCCCTAGGTTTTGTCCCATACCATTAAATGAATATCATTGTGTAATGAATGAGTATTATATGAATTAATTAATTTAATGACTTAAGCTAAGAATGTATCGTAAATGAATACGTACTCATATAGAGTAGTTAGGGGTTTATAGTTAAGGTGTGAAGTGGATATAGGAATGGTGAATTCGTATATTACCTAGATTAGTCTTAAGAATGACTATAGTTAGGGAAAATGGTTGAATATGTATACATGATCTAAGCAAAAGTAGTCTTAAGGATTATATTTGTAATCTTGAAGAGGTCAATCATGGACGTTATCTTCTTGGTTTAATTATGTCTTTTCATGGCCTTTGGTAAAAGTATTTTATATTATCGATATGTTGCTTTCTTATGTTAGACTGATTCTCATATAGGTAGTCTAAAGGATCTCTTAAGTGTGTGCGTAAGGAATTGTATGGGCGGTCGCTTCATTAATCATTATAGTGAGACCTAGAATTATCTTTGGTAGAAGGATCTCATGTTATAGGTTTTTGTGTCTTGTGAGTCTGTTTGTGTCTCATTATGACTAGTCTTGAGGATCATTAAGGTATGCTTGTAAAGGGTATTGTGGGGCTCCCTTTGTGTTCCTTAAGTGAATCTTAGGATAGCTTTTAGTGGGATAATTACATGCTAGAAACTATCAAAAAGGTAAGGAAAGGCACTTCACTGTCACTGTAGAGTGAATTGAGGTTACTGTAAACTAACCTTAAAAATGTGTTAAATCGCGTAAATACTATTTTATGTGTTTCTAAGTTGATAAATGTTATTCTTATTACTGTTATATGATAAGAGAGGTATGTTTCTAATAAATGTATGTTTTCATTATTTTATGCATAATGACATACTTAGACCATTGTTTGTACTAACTTTACACATTTGTTTATCTCTAAAGGTGTAGGTGAAAGGTGAGAAGGATCGTGAAGGAGGCCTTGGATTCTGGAGTCGTTCAGGAAAATTAAAGCATATCCTCAATTGACATGAGGCATACATATATACCTTTTATTTCAAAGTATTGTAATAGTCTAAGAATTTCTATATTTTGAAGTATGGGTCGTGTCCCAAAGTATTCTCATGTCTTAGTTTGATGAGATAGAGACTTAGTATTTTCTATTATTTCTAATAAAAAATATTATTAAAGATATTCTAATGTTTTGTGAAAAGTCATTATTCTGCACCACTATTGATTATGTATATGCAATGAACAATACATAAAGGGCTAGTACAAGATCTCTGAGAGGTGAAGTACACTGTTAGAAATCAGAGATTGACCTTAACTTTGTGGGTGTTGTTTCG
The DNA here is from genome assembly GCF_036512215.1 of Solanum lycopersicum. Classification (NCBI taxonomy): domain Eukaryota; kingdom Viridiplantae; phylum Streptophyta; class Magnoliopsida; order Solanales; family Solanaceae; genus Solanum; species Solanum lycopersicum. The sequence continues at coordinate 43,114,857 of NC_090811.1, read as the reverse complement.
GGATGTAACAATGTTTATATCAAAGCATAGGTTATTAAAGTAGTATTACGAATCAAAAATTCTCAACATGTAATGTCTAATAAAGTCTTGATCATCGGTGTGAATGGCGACACTTATATGGGCGAGAGGCTATAGGATGATAGAGTATCCCTTTTTTTCTACTCCTATGTCATTCCATAGAGTAAAACAAATGACTACTTTTTTCTTATGGGTTTTCTTTGTGTTTCTAGGAAGGTTAATATAAGGAGGAGACCGAGTAGGAGAGTTTAGGAGAATGATGTGCATGAGGAGATTCATCCTATAGTTGGGAAAGTTTAGCAAGTTTCTCAAGTTTCTTCAAGTCCCAATTTGGTGAGGAGGTAATGATGTTCTAGTGGTTCCCGCGGTGTTGAGTAATTGTGATATTAGAGAGGCTTTGCTTGCTTTAGCTCGAGGCTTGACTACTCAAGCAAATTTAAATATGATGTCTACGGTAAATGTTGTGGAGAGATGTATGACGTCTAGGTTAAGAGAATATTTGAGGATGAATTCTCCTATTTTTCTTGACTCTAAGGTGGGAGAGGATCCCCAAGAGTTTCTAGATGGAGTATACAAGGTGTTGTATTCCATGGGGGTGACTTCTAGGGTGAAGGTGGAGCTATCTTCATATCAATAGAGGGAGGTTTCTCATGTATGGTACACTCAATGGAAGGACAATAGGCCGGTGGAGTTGGATCTTATTGAGTGGGAAGAATTTAAGGAATCTTTTCTTGGGAAGTACTTTCCCCGTGAGTGGAGGAAATTAAGGTAGAAGGTTTTATCAATCTCAATGAAGGAAATATGAGAGTTGAAGAATACTCTTTGAAATTCACAATTTTATCTAGATATGCGCCAAACCAATTTTCTAATCTAAGTGATGAAATAATTAATTTGATGACGGGTGTAACCAATTTAGTAAGGGAGGAACATGTTGTATGCCCAATCAATTGAAGAGTCTAAACTTAAGAGAACGTCTATAAACTTTAGAAGGAGTGGTTATAGTGACGAAGATAAATCTATGTTTAAGAAGAGGGCCCAACTCTAGAAAAATCTAGGAGTGCTAAGGTGAAATTTTAGAAAGGAGGTGTTTCTCAAAATGGAAAGCCTACATGTGTAACTTGTGGAAAGAGACATTATGGGGAATGTCTAAAGGGTAATGGGAGTTGCTTTGGTTGTGGTAAATAAGGATACAATGTAAGATATTATCTTGCTATATCTTCTAGAGGAAGAGAGCGTAAAAAATTTTCTTTTAATGTTCAAAAGGATGATGCCCCAAATTAGATGCGTTTCTATGCACTCCAGACTAAAGAATCAAAGACGGATGAGGATTAGGAATGATGGTAAGTTCTTGTTTCAATTTAGTATTATGAGTTCCTTCTAAGTGGTGGAGTATGATGATTGTGATTTATTGTTTCATCTCTTCTATTTAACTAAAGCTTGAGAGTAGAATGTCTTAGAAGTATGTTACACGTTGCATTGTGTTCAGGGGTCTTGTTGAAATTGAATTTCATTTATTCATTGAATTTTACATTTTATGGAGTTGTGATTATGTTGTAAAATGTTTTGACGTGGTTCTACTTTGCATATTTGCAAATTTCTACCATGATTTATATGAGCATGATATTGAACACAAAAATATTTTTTGCTATTTTGAGGGATGTTTGTAAGTCTCGTAACATGATGAGTTATAGAATGACTTCTAGTTTCTTGTTGTACTGTGATTCTTTAGGTTATGTGAAATTGATGTTATTATATATGTTTGTATTTTATGAAATGTTATATGGTATGGACATGAGTTTCTAATCGAATCTCTATTCTTAGAAGTGTTCGTAGAGTGACAAGTGTCATTCGAGGACGAATATTGTCAATGTTGGGGAGAATGTAAGATCCTTTGAATGACATTGCTGAATCTAGAGCCTAAAATGTTTTTAATGATTGTATAAGGTTCAAAAGTGGTCTAAAATATTGTATTGAGGAAGTTTCTTAGAGTTTAGGTGCATCAAAATTCAAAGGTCGAGGGACGACTAAGACGTTCACTAACTAAGTAACCTATGTGCCTCATCAGTTGTTTTATGTTTTTATGTGTGATTCATGAGGTTATAAGGTTATTATATGAGTTTTTATGATGTGTATAGTAAGTGTATAGAGTTTCTTGATGTTTTGAGGTCAAACGTATCAGAACGTCCATGATGTTCGAAAGGGTTGCCTTAAAATGACCTTCTATGTCTAGGCATGTTTCTTTGATTTTTACATGTATTTATTGATGAAATGCATGTGCGAAGTACTTAACTCGTATACGATCATGTTTGGGTTGGAATCCCAAGAAACATCCCAAAGGATCAACCAAGTGTCCTTGAGGAATGACCCTTCTCAAGAGCTAAGGTTGTCCAAACTAGGCCCAAATGACTATGGAAATCGAAGGCTCGTAGTACAGACGATGCCTGATCGATGCGTTGTCGTAGTTAAGTACCTATATTTGGGAGAGGAGAGTCCAAAGACCATCTTCAGCGCCCAACCACGGACCAACAGAACAGTCCATTGGTCAAGGGACGCGCCATCGATGGTCCTCTGTTTGTGAGCCTATTCTCCTGCGCATGTTCACTCTAAGTTTAGGGGTTAAATTGTAAATTCACCCCACAACCAGATAAGAGAAAGGTGGGTTACTAAAGGGTCTTTTTGTTATTTTAAATATGTTTATAAGTCAAAAACACTTAGAAGATTTAATTCTTCAAAATCATAACCCATATTCCATAAGAAGTTCTCTAGAACTTCATTAGAGAAAAAACTAAAGGAAGGGCTTCGATTCAATATTTTAGTGGAGATTCTTCATCAAACTTAAGAATTACATTCATTGTTGTACGGTTTTGGATCCTTGAAACTCTTTTTTTAAGGAACCCAACTTTCAAAGATGTTTTCTTATGTTTTTAAAGTTTAATTGTCTAATTTCATGATATATGCATGGGTTCTTGCATTAAAGGTTTTTAAAAAAATTATATTGATTCAATTGTTATGATTTTTATGATTTTAAGTCAACTAACCCTTGAACATATGTAATTGATGAATCCTAGTTTATGACTACTTTATGGGTTACTTGATTTGGACTTAATGCTTATGAATTCTGGTGTAGTTTTATATGGGTTATTGATTGAAGTAATAATTGTATTGAATTGATATCTAGGTTGTCTTATATTGATGAATCGATAATGAATTTACTTATTTTAATTGAGTATCCATGTTTTTATATTGAATTGTTTTTCATAGTCATGGGTAAGTCCTATGGTATTGAATTGAATGATTTAGCATTGGATTGAAGTGTTGAGGATGGAGTTGTGGTACGCTTCCCTAATTACCTTTATTGAATGTTATTTATACTTCACTTATGTTGTTATTGGTTTGATCCACTTATGCTGGTGGTGTTAGGTTCTTTACTTGCTATCGATGTGACATTGTCGGCATTACTTTATGTACTATGATGATCATGGCTTTGTCGTCCACTACTAGAAGTACTTTGATGATTTGTGCATTTGATTATGTGATCTTGGATAATATTCTCTATAATGTAAGTAATGTGATAGTATATATGGTCGTCTATTGATGTTATTTAGGTGATCATATTAGACTATGAGTATGTCTTTTTGTGTATTGTCTTAGGGCTGATTCATGGTTATTCATACAAGAATATATGAGTCTTTGATGGTCATATTTATGATGATATGCTAGTGTATAGGTTGACTTAAATATGATAATAATAATTTCTATGTGATTCTATAATGACATGTAATTGTGTTAAAATGAAATATGTGGTGTCTTGTGTTGGTTTGGTTGTGTCTGTTACTTGATGCATGTATTAATGTGAATATGAGATTTCTTGACTTAGGATGCTATAATCTCTTAGTCTTGTATGCATGAATGACATCTGACATTGAATGATTTTAACAGGATCTTTCTATGGAACATTTAACCTATTGGTAAAGTTATAAATGTTGAAGTCGAAATCAGTAATGGTATCCTTCAAAGAAAAGAACGAAAGATTTAAGGTTAGTTAGCTGCAATAACATCACATCAAATCTTAGAAAAGTCATTATGATCCTCTTGTCGCCATTGTAAGGTAGCCCTAGTAGACCTTTCCTTGGTAGGGTAAATGTGATTGGGTTATGAACATGATATGGAACCCCTTTATATCAACCTTTAATGTAAATTAATCTATAAGAACAGAGGCTAGAACCGAGTGAGTATGGTAAGGGAAGTAGTTCTAGTTAAAGAATGAGACAAGAGTACAAAGTATATCCTTCATATTCCTTAACCATGTGTGTACAAGAGATGTGTCCAAGTTCTACCATTCGCAATTACAATACTCTCATCGTAGTATGATAGAACTTTGGTTTTTCATGATTTGCTACCATGATCTATGTCGGTAATTGCCTATTCTCATCATATGGGATACCTACTAGCATTAGAGAAGTTCTATTAGGTTTAGGTGGTGGTATGGCTTGCTATCTAGACATTGCACAGTACGCTTTCAAGGTGTTAGTTAGTCCCTAGGTCTTGTCCAAGACCATTACTTGAATGTCTTTATGTAATGAATGAGTCTTAAATGAACAAATGAATGTAATGACTTGGGTTAAGAAAGTATGTATAATTAATAAGTACTAATATAGAGTAGTTAAGGTGTGAACGGGGCATAGGAATGGTCAATTCGTATATTACTTTGATATGTGTTAAGAATGACTCTAGTTAGGGAATATGGTAGAATATGTAGACATGATCTAAATTTAGGTTGTTTTAATAATTATTTAGGTAATCTTGAAGAGGTCAATCATGGACGCTTTCTTGTTGATTTACTTATGTAAGAGTTTTAATACCTTTGGTAAAAAAAATGTCATATTATCTATATGTTGTCGTGCTAAGTGAAAATAATTCTTTCATAGGTAGTCTAGTGGATCTCTTAAGTGTGTGTGTGTAAGGGATTGTATGGGTGGTCGCTTCACAACTCACTCAAGTGAGGCTTAGAATCACGTTCGGTTGAAGGATCTCATGTTATGTGTTTTTGTGTCTTGTGAGTGTGTATGTATCTCATTATAAGTAGTCTTATAGATCGTTTAGGCAAGCTTGGAGTGGGTGTATGGGTTATCTCTCTTTGTGTTCCTTAAGATAGTCTTAGGATAACTTTTATTGGGATAATTACATGCTAGAAAGTGCCAAAAAGGAAAGAAAGGCACTTCATTGTTATAGTGAAGCAATTCACTGTACAGTGAATTGAGGTTAATGTAAAGTGACCTCATAAATGTGTTTAATCTCTTAAATGTTATCTTCTGTGTTTCTAAGTTTATAAATGTTATTATTATGATTATAATATGATTTTAAAATAAAATGAAACATATTTCTACTAGATGTCCGTTTTTATGATTTTATGCATAATGTCATACTTAGTACAATTGTTTGACTAACTCCACACATTTATTTATCTCTAAAGGTGTAGGTGAAAGGTGAGAAGGATCATGAAGGAGACTTTGTATTCTATAGTTGTTCAAGCAAAATGAAGTATTTCCTCAATTGACTCGAGCGTACATATATTTCTTTTATTTCAAAGTATTGTAATATTCTAAGTAATTCTTTATTTTATGTATGGACCATGTCCCAAAATATTCTCGTGTGTAAGTTTGATTAGTTTATACTAAGCATTTTCTATGATTTCGAATGAAAGATGTTACTAAAGATATTCTAATGTTTTATGGAAAGTTTTCATTTTGCACTACTTTTTATTATGTATATGCGATGGACGATATGAAAAGGGCTTGTACAAGACCTCCGAGAGGTCGAGTACGCAAGTTGCAATCCCACATTGATCTAAACTTCTAAGGTGTGGTTTCGGGATGTGACAAATCGGCAATCATAGCTCATCGTTGTGTTTTTGCTTCAATATAGTTCTAGAGAATTTCTTACAGATTTTGGGGTTTTTATTAAGAAGAATGATATCATCTAGGTATTTAGGACTTATATATTTACATAGAATTTAAAATACCCCTATGTAACTATCCAAACACTTATTTGGACTTGGGGTGAATTTACACATTCACACCTTCACTTTATAGAGAAGTAGGCTAATTGCAGGCACAAACCACGCTTGGCCATCGATAACCCGTTCGGAACAAACTGACCGTCCTGCTGGTCCGTGGTTTGGGACTGAGGTCGATCGTTGCATATCCATCTTCCCCACGCCTAAATCTTACTAACAGACGAATGACGAGGCGTCTACCAGCCTACATGCCATCAATTGCCTAGGTTGATTGGGGCTACCATTGACAACTTTTCGCTCAATGAGGGGTCACTCCAAAAAGAAATATAATTGTCTTTAGGGGACATTTCCCAGACTATTCCCACCCGAATATGATCGTATACGACTTTAGGGCCTCCCATATTAATTTCATACAAAACGAACACATAAAACTAGGTGAAACATGTCAAGACACATATGGTCGTTTTAAGGCAAACAGTTCGAACATAATGGACGTTAGGACATTTGACCTCCAAACTTCATGAAATAAACATATATTCACATAACAACACATCAGACACTTAGGTGACTAGTCCTCAAACGTGTTGTTTATCCCTTGACTTTTAACTTCCAATTGAACTAAAACTTTAGACATTGCCTCAATACCACATTATAAACCATTTTAGTACCTTAGGACCTCATGACAAGAATGTTACGATCTAGATTCACCTAATTCATTTTCAAGGTGCTACACTTGTTGCAATTTTAACTTGAGGATAGATTTGTCAAGACTAAATGTTCAATTGTGTGATACGCATGTTGTCTTGACTAGACTTAGTATTGTTGGTCTTGTGATTTACATGCTCGTAACTTATTGAATATGTCTTATTAATTTGTATGGTGTTCTTGAATGTGCATAAGGCTATTCAAAGTAAATTGCATATTTTAATGAAATGTCCCCTTTTATCATGATTTCATGATATATGTATCTATGGTCTCATAAATAATTCAAGTGGTGTACTAACTCCATTTTCTTCCTTTTTCCCAAACATTTTACGTCTCGATCATAGAAGCGATTTTAAGATGACATTGAAGTAAGACAAGGAATTCTCACTCATCCAAGTTGGGTAGGTCCTTACTTTCCGAGGGCAATGCTACTAAGAAGCTTATGATGTTTTTATAGTTATAAGACTTTTAGTTTTTTCCTTTTTATTTGAGTACTAAACATTGTATATCTTATATGTGGATTTATTATATTGATGTATGGGATATTCCTAATAGATACACTCTTATTTTAGATGATTATGAGATGAGACATCCGATTTTATGACTATGTTATATCTTATATATATGTATATATATATGTGTGTGTGTGTGTGTGTGTTTGTGTGTGCGCGCGCGTTTGTGTTTGTGTGTGCAATAACAATAGAAGACAATGTAATCATCCTATACGAAGGGTCTACGTATATTCGATATGACTATAGTATGTGTATCAAAGAGGTCTCTGTAAACCTCAAGATAGTTTTTGAAATGTTTTAAACTTTTCCGCATTTTTACCTATGAATGTAATGATGTAATCTAAAAGGCTAGTCTTAGTCCTCAAACAGGACGACGACGCCGGTTCTATCTATGGGGTGCTCCCATGATGTCACAACATGTTTTATCAAATGTGCTTTTACCATGGTTTTAATTGCATGTCACCACACATAGTGCATTGTACCGTACTTATTCCATATATTTTGTCTTATCTATAAAGGTGTAGGTGTTAGTTCAGATGAGTTATTGAAGTGAAACTTGGATATTAGCATTCATTCAAGCAAAGTTGTGCTATGTTCTCATTTGTTTCGAGGACATAAATATATTTAGCGTTTCTTATTGAAGACATTGTAATAGACTTAGATTCTATTTTTTTTATGTATGTGCTGTGACCCAAGATATTCGTGTGTCTATGAAGGCGAATATGACACTTGGTCTTTCTTATGATTTTCCTATGAAAGATAATTTGAAGTATTTGTTTGTGTGAAAATTTTAGTTCCGCACTACTTTTCGTACATGTACGCAATGAATGATGTCAAAGGGTTTGTAAAATACATCTGAGTGGTCAAGTACGTGGTGTCTCGATTTCTATGGATGCCCTATCGTATAGGGTGTACATTAGTGTCCTAACATGTATTACGTTGGATAATCCTATAGTTTGATTATTGGTTTGTATTGATGTATATGGATATCTGTGACGCCGCGCAAGTACCCCTTAGAAATTAGGGAGAATCCTTGAATCATCACAAGGCGTACTTAACCCTTCTGGGATCTTTTACAAGCCTTTTAAATATATTTCATTGCATAAGAAATGAAAAGTAGTGCGGCATTAAAAAATTTCACAACATTTAATATAAAAATAAATTCTTTCATAAATACTAAGAATATATCGTTATCACAAGCCAACATAAAGAAACGACATAATATAGTAGGGATGTACTTTACTATAAAAGAAATACATAATATGTCTTAAATAAGGAAACTAAGAAAATATAAATATGCCCTAGGATATATTAAACTTTGTCTTAAGAGAATCTTTCCCAAGCTTTGCCTTATAGACATCAACCTTGACTCCAAAACCTATACTTATGGAGCATAGAAGAGCATGGGGCTAGTGCAATTGATTTATTTATATGTCTTATCTAAAAACATGCAAACAAAGGGACATTTTATTATAACTACACTTTCATGCCAAATAAGTAATACATTCATGAATATAGAAGTAAAAGAACATAAGAATCATCATTTTAACCCTTAGAGGAGGATTTCCATAATTTTAGAAAAAAGAACAATTTTACTGTGAAGTACCCAAATATTGCAGTGAACCCCTTAGCATTACAGTCAATTGATTTTTGCACTAGAGGGAACTATTGTTAATCCCAAAACAGTGAACTTTCAAGTCATGCCAAGAGGAACTGACCTCGTTTCCGAAGTAGTTTCCCTAACTAAGGTTATCCTAGGACTCACCAAGGTAAGACATGAAGGAAACACCCATACACATCCTTCAATACACACCTAAGTGATCCCAAGACTAGCCTTTCTAGGATTATTGGCTCGGGAGAACAAGTCCATGCTCAATGACAAGACATTAGAAGAACACACAAACACTTCAGATAAGACACACCAATACTTCCCTTTTGTAATGCCAAATTACTTCAATTAGTATATTGCATCCCATTCCACCACCTACCCTAAGTAGTACACTCTTTTAGAAAACTTAGCTCATTCAATTCATATAAGACACACCAAGAATTCCCTTTCGGAATGCCTACCTTGTGCAATGAATAGATGGTGTCCCATTCACCCACATACCCTATGTAGTACACTCTTTTAGAAGACATAGATAATTCAATTCTCAAAAGACTCACCAAGACTTCCCCTTCGGATTGCCTACCTAGTTTGATTGATAGATAGACTCCCATTCCACTACCTACCCTAAGTAGTATACTCTTTTACAAGACTTAGTACTTTCATTACTTTTGTGGGATTTAGCTTAAACGAAATAGACCATGGGAGCTCGACATCGAATCCCGATATTAACCCTTATCGGATGTGGGATCCTGACTTGCTTTAACAACCCGAGACCACATCATAGAACATATGGCACTCTCGAAGTGCAACTGGCGTATTTGACCTCTCGGAGGCCTTTTACAAGCCCTTCCTTATCGTTCATCGCATTTAAACATATGAAGAGTAGTGCGGAATTAAAACATTTCACAAACATTCAAAAATCTTTAAAATATCTTTCATATAAATATCATACGAAATACTAAGTCTCATTTCATCAAATCTTAAACATAGGAGTTCTTTAGGACAAGGCCCATACACAATAAAATTACAATACTATTAAATCTATTGCAATAGTTCAATAACAGAAATAAAAGACAAATTGCGCTCCAGTCAAATGCACACATACTTTAACTTTCTTGAATTATCTTCTAATCCAAGATTAGGTCACCAAAAGAACCTTCACCTATGAATCACTTTAGAGATAGATAAAGCATAAAATTAGTACAAACACATGTACTATGTCTATCATAATGCATAAAATCATGAAAATGGAAATTTATTAGAAACATGCATCTTTTGATTTAAATATCATAATGTAATCATTAGAACAACATTTAGCGCCTTAGTAATACAAAAGATATCACACAAACAATTTATCACATTTTTAAGGTAACTATTATAGTAAAGTTCCTTTAGTGTAAAGTGAAGTTATTTAGCTTTACCATATACACTTTATAGCATGAAATTCCCTCACTAAGAACTATACTATGACTTACTTAAGTAAGACAAAGAGAGACCGCCCATACACCCTCTCTAAACAAACCTAAATGATCCATAAGACCACTTATAATGAGATACACACTTACAATATATCAACCACATCATCATGATATCCTCCTACCAAAGGTGATTCTAAGGTTCACTTGAGTGATTTGTGATGAGATCGCCCAAACAATCCCTTAAACACACACTTAAGGGATCCTATAAACTACCGAATATAGAATCATTCTCACTTAATACAAAAACATACATTATATGAAATTCTCCCTTCCAAAGGTTATCAAAACTCTTACGTAAGTAAATCAAGAAGATAACATCAATGATTGACCTCTCGAAGGTTACCTATATAGTCCATAAGACTACCTAAGTCTTAGATAATGTATACATGATCAACAAACTTTCCTAACTAGAATCATTCTTAATACTTATCTAGGTAAGATAAAAAGTGACCATTCTATGGCTTCTTCAAACCTTAACTAAAACCCTTAACTACCCTAGATAAGTGCTCATTAATTTAACATGCTTTGTGAACTTAAGTCATTACATTCATTACATAATTTAAGACTCATTCATCATAAAAAGACATTCAAGTAATGGCCTTGGAGAATGTCACTGCCCAAAGTACCCCTAGAAGTTAGGGAGAACGATTGGGTCATGACTGGGCGAATTGACCCTTTGTAGTTTTGTACAAGCCATTAAATCATCGTTCATTATATAAGACATGAAAAGTAGTTCGGAATTAAAACTTTTCAAGACATTTAAAATAAAAAGGAATTCTTTTAGAAATACTTAGAAAATCTCATCCTCACAAGCCAAACTTACAGACATTACAATGTACTAACTTTCCTATACTTTGCCTTCTAGACTTCAACCTTGCTTCAAAAACCTATACTTATAGAGTATAGAAAAGTATGAGCTTAGTACAAAACAATGTACTAAGTATGGCATATGCAAAAACATGCAAAAAGGAACATTTTAATAAAAACACATTTTCATGCCAATTAAGTAAAAAATTCATTAATATAAAATTAAAACAACATAATAATTATCATCGAACACTTAGAGAATAATTTTCATAATATTAGCAAAAAGGACCATTTTTACAGTAAGAATTCAAATGATTCAGTGAACTCAGTTTTGACATTACAGTAAACTAATCCTATTATAAAGGAGTGATCTTCCAAGGTCAAACAAAGAGGAAGTGAACTCATTCCCGTAAGAGTTTCCCTAACTAAGTATTATCCTGAGAGTCACCAAGGTAAGACATGAAGAAAGTATGCATATGCCTCCTTCAATACACACCAAACCGATCTTCAAAGCTATCCTTTTTTGGCTTACTCACCTACGAAGAACAAGCCCCCACTCAATGACAAGACATTAGAAGGACACCCAAACAACCCACATAGACTTTGCTTTCGAAATAACTACTTAGTGCAATGTGTAGATAGTGTCCCATACGACCACCTACCCTAAGTAGCACACTCATTTAGAAGGCTTGGCACCAATACTCCCCTTTCGGAAGGTCTACTTACTTCAATGGATATATAGCATTCCATTTAACTACCTACCCTAAGTAGTACGTTCTTTAAGGAGACTTAGTTTATTAAATTCATATAAGGCTTACTAAGATTCGCCTTTTGAAATGCCTACCTAGTGTAATGGTTAAATAGGGTCCCATTCCACTACCTACCCTAATTAGTACACTCTTTTATGAGATATAGCTTTTTTATAACTTCTCTGGTAGGTTAGTTTAACCGACATAGACGATGAGAGCATGGAATCTCAATATTAACCCTTATCAGAAGAGTTACCCTCACCTTCTAAGAGTAAGGTCGTTCTCTTAGCTTTTAAATTTCTTGACCAAAAGCTAGACCTATGATGGAACATAGTTAATGGAAAAAGAGATTGCTAATAAGCAACTCATTCTTTGCTAATGAGAAGTACTCATCTCAAGAGGTATATTGGAATAAAAAATCTTAACTCACGAAGTGTTACCACCTCTTCTTAATATTCTCTCACTGGTAGGCATAATTTCCAGTATTTTCATCATTATAAACTATAGGGTAAGGATAACTAGTGAACACCGTATCTCAACTCATGAAGAGCATTTATCCTCCAACCTATCTTTCAAAACTCTTAGAATGTAGTGGGGTTTGTACTAAACACTTCATCACAACTCACTATGGATATTCACCCCAAAACTCCCTTTTTTGACTTAACTTATCTTCATTCATTCATTCATTCAAGTGTGAGTGTGTGTGTACATGTGAGAAGACCTTTCACATAAGAATCATTTAATTTACATTAACTTCTATACATGGTTAGACCTTCTTTCATCACATCACAAACTTTACATGCTTCACATATACATGTTTATTCATTTAGGCATAATCTAAACAAAACATACAATTCAAGATTGATAATACACAATACAAGGACCGTCTTGAATATCACTTCATTTCATATATTAGGCCTTCAAACCACACTTACAATCTATACTAAGTATAGTCAAAATAATCAAGTAAACACCGCCACCAAGAAGGTGGACTATACCACTCAAGAGAAATACATAAAGATAGTTAAAATGAAACCAACTTACCATTGTTTAAAATAATTCACAGCTATTTACAATTTTACCCAAAATTTCATCATAAAATATCTCTTAGGGTTGAAGCTAAAAAACAATATCAACATAACGAAATGAAATTTCAAAGACTACAAAGACATGCTCATTTCACCTTTTTCTTAAGCAAAAATTTGATAAAACGGTTTAACATATTTTATTTGATGTTTTATCGTTAAAATATTTAACTACAATTAGAAACATGATATTTGAATCATTAGAAACGTTTTCATGCAAAGCTCATGTTTAGAGTTGAAGATAGGAGAAACTAGGGTAGGATAACACTTTTTGAAATTTTTGGGAAAGGTTCTCCTTGAATGTAAAGGAGTTCAAGGACTGATACCATACCTCAAATTGAAGAAACTCCAATGATAATTTGATGAAGAAACGACCAAAATAGCCCTCCTAGTTTCTTCCTGAGTTCTAGCTTATGTGGTAACTTGAGAGAGAGTTCTAAGGGAGAGGGGTTATGGGTTTTAGGAAATGAGGTCTAAAATTAGGTCTTAGGGTTTAAAACACTTCAATTTACATCATAAACCCTAAAATAAACTTCTTTGATTCACAAAATTCTTGGGGTGAATTTACCAAACACCCCAAGCATTGGGAGAAAATTACAGCTTTTTGAACAACACCATCGATGGATGCAAACAAACAGACCGTCTTTACATCAGCGGTCCGTTGGTGGGTTATCATGGTTTGAAACATAGCCTAATTTTAGTAATGTATAACCCACCTTTAAGGTCTAATTGACAGGGAAATTTGACGGGCCGTTGGTTTGACCACTGGCCGTCGTTTCCCTCGTTGGTGGACATTGACTAGGCAGTTTGGGCCCTTCTCTAGGGCCCCTTGTGGGTCATAAGTGCGGTCGTACTTGGTCATTAAACACCTAATAATAGTCTTATAGGTATTAGGAACATACCACATCAATTTATATTAAAAGGAACACGTAAAACTCACTCAATGACACCAAAAAACACAAGCACTCCCTAAGGCACACTTTGCGAACGTCATGGACGTTCTTAGACGTTTGACCTCCAAACATTGCCAAAGTTCTCACACTACCTGAGAAGATCAATGTAACTAATTTTAACTTAAAATTTACTCGCGAATCATTCAAAAAGATCTAGTTCACCTTAGTTCATCTTAGGGTGTTACATTCTACCCTACTTGGAACAACATTCGTCCTCGAATGACACTAAAAACATAAGACCATCAAGGACTTCAGTAGAAACTCATAATAAATTACAGTCATTCTAAACACACTAAAGATGAAACAATCAACTATCAAGGAGCACTATTTCACGTTTTCACACACGAGCAATATAAGCAACTTTTGCGTCAACTTCACAATTTCAAAACTTATCCTTATCCTTCTTTTATAGAGGATCTATCTTTTCCAACATTAAACATGCTAATATACAAAAAAATTTACACATATTTAAACTACAATTCAAGACAAAAAAAATTTCTTCAAAAATGACAAATTTTAAAGTGAGCATCACTATACAGAAGCAACCTTGCAAAACTTCACAAATTCAACTCACACTTTCATTTCTTTACTTATGGATGAACTACCTTCTCTAACATTACAATGTGTTTAAATATCACTTCTAAGCACATTGAAATCATAATTTATGATAAACGCAATTTTTTAAAAATTGGGATTTATTTACAATAAACTCAAACTTCACTGTGTCACATGCTTAAAATTTCAATAATACACCTTTCAAGTAACTTTAACAAGATGTCATGTAAATATGAAGGACAAGACCATACTAACTTATTCAAAAGGCACTTGTTAAGATTCACCAAGTGAAATGTGAGAGTAGCATCCCATAGTACCACTCCCTTTTAGTGAACCTTGAGAATTCTGTTGGAGTAATTACACTACATTCCAATCTACATAACATTCATCATGCAAAACTTAGATTTAAATTACTTATTTAACATTAGACTTTGGAGCATATACATTCATATACAATACAAGGTAACTCATTCATACACTTCATACTCAAAACAACCTTTTCTACTCAACTCATTCCCCCCTACTTCGGGTAAAGCCATCTTCAAGGTCTCATACTTCGAAGCACCATTATGCCTCTCACAGGGTAGGAACTCACACTAACCTCGACACATGCACATCAAGAGTACATCAACCTTATAAGTTAATCATATCACTTTCCTCTTAGAATTGAAGCCTACAAACACTTTCTTAACCATCACTTCGTTCAATTCTTAGGCACCGCTTAATTCAATCTCATGGAACAAGACTCCTTTACTAGGAATTCATACCACATTTTCTCCTTAAATTAATCCTACACAACAACCTCAACAAAAACATAAGAAAAACTATTAAAACATTAACAACACAATAGGGTTGCCCTAAAATCTCACAAAATCTCCACATTCTTTCAACATTAATAAAATTTACACCTTAAAGCAGTTCTACCATCATTTAAAATAATCACTAGATAACTTATTTTCTTTAAAAACCACTTTATTTAATCATTAGAATTTTTAACATTCTTAGAACTACATCACCAGAAAGTTTCTCATCACAACATGTACAATCTCATAAATCGCACCTAGCCATAAATGGCATCGCATCACAATTTTCAAAACATACCTTCATATTCACTCTTCTAGCCACAAACCATCATAGCATCAAAGCTTACCTTTTATATCTCAAAAACATAGAAACATCTCCCCTTCGAAGAAATCACCGCTAGAAGACCAACGGACAGGGGAACATAAGAGAGAGAGAGAGGCCTTATGGATTTAAGTTCTATGGCATGATTCAAGAGTAATGAAGAAATTGAAACTCTATCGTTCTATAGCCTATTGTCCATGGATGTGTCGCAAGTCACACCAATGACCAAGATACTACTAGACGTAACTTGTGAAACTTTAAGACCCTAATCTATTTCCCATAGCCTTATGCTATGATACTAAGTTTGTCACGGCCCGAAAGTACCCCTGGAAATTACAGAGAGCCCTTGGGTAACAAGGGGGCGTACTTGACCCTTTGGAGTCTTGTACTGGACCTTTAACAATCGTTCATTACATAAAATGTGAAAAGTAGTGAATAATTAATTTTCAAGACATTTAATATAAAAAAGAATTCTTTTATAATTACTTACAAAATCTCATTGTGAGAAGCCAACTTAAAAACACAACATATATAACTTAGGGGCACGACCCTTTACATTTAAAGAAATATATAATACGTCTTAACATAAGGAACTAAGAAGATTGCAAGTATGCCCTCAAATATATGAGGACACCCTTTTTCTTGAGAGGAACTTTTCCAAGCATTGCCTTCTAGACTACAACCTTGCTACCAAACCCTATACTTATAGATTATAGAATAGTATGAGGCTAGTAGAAAACAATGTACTAAGTATGGCATAAGCAAAGCATGCAAAAAGGGACATTTTAGTAAAAACACATTTTCATGCCAATTAATTAAAAAAATTCATGAATATAAATAAAACAACGTAAGAATCATTATTGAACAGTTAAAGAAGAATTTCCATAATTTTTACAGAAAGGACCATTTTACAGTAAGACTTCAAATGATATAGGGAACTCATTTTTGACATTACAGTAAACTAATCCTATAATAAAGGAGTGAACTTCAAAGGTCAATCAAAGAGGAAGTGAACTCATTTCCGTATGAGTTTCCCTAACTAAGTATTATCCTAAGACTCTCCTAGGTAAGACATGAAGTAACTATGCATATGCCTCCTTCAATACACACCAAATCGATCCTCAACGCTATCCCTTTTCGGCTTACTTACCTCAGGAGAACAAGGCCCCACTAAATGACACGACATTATAAGGATACCCAAATAACCCACACAGACTTCCCTTTCGGAATACATACTTATTGCAATAAGTAGATTGCATCCCATACCACCACCTACCTTAAGTAGCACACTCTTTTAGAAGGCTTGGCACCAATACTCCCGTTTCGGAAGGTCTACTTACTTCAATGAATATATAGAATCCCATTTAAGTACCTACCCTAAGTAGTACATTCTTTTAGGAAACTTAGTTTATTAAATTCACATAAGGCGCACTAAGATTCCGCTTTTAAAATGCCTACCCAGTGAAATTGTTAAATAGCTTCCCATTCCACTACCTACCCTAAGTAGTGCACTCTTTTACGAGACATAGCATTTTTATGACTTCTTTGGGAGGTAAGCTTAACCGACATAGACCATGAGAGCATCCAATCCCGATATTAACCTTTATCGGATGAGGGATCCTCATTTTCCTAGAGTAAGGTCGTTCTCTTAGCTTTTACATGGCTGGCCCAATATCTAGACCTATGTTATTGCATAGATATTGGATAAGCACATAGCTACTAAGTAACTCATTCTCTACTAACAAGGAGTACTCGTCTCAAGAGGTACATTGGAAAACAATATCTGAACTCACAAAATATAACCACCTATTCTTCATATCTTCTCGATTCAAGGCAAAATATTCCACTTACTCTAACCATTATAAGCTAAAGGTTAAAAATAACTAGTGAACACCACAACTCGACAAATGAAGAGACGTCATCCTCAAACCAATCTTATAAAGCTCTTAGGGTGATATGGGGTTGCTACGAAACACTCATCAACTCACGAAGAGTGTTCACCCAAAATCTCCCCTTTTTAACTTAACTTATGTTCATTTATCATTCAATTGTGCGTGTGTGTGTACATGTGAGCAGACCTTTCACATAAGCATCATTTCATTTAAATTAACTTTTATACATGATTAGACCTTGATTTATCAGATCATACATTTTACATGCTTCACGTATATACATTTCTTCTTTTAGGCATAATCTCAGCAAAACATGCAATTCAAGCTTCATAATAAACAATAAAAGGACCATATTCAATATCACTTCATTTGATATATCATGCCTTCAAAAACACACTTAAAATCTATACTATTTATAATCAAATTCATCAAGTAAACATCACCACCAAGAAGATAGACCATACCACACTAGAGAAAATTATAAATAGAGTTGAAGATACAAGAAAAATGGACTCCTTGAATGGAAGAGAGATCAAGGATTGATACCATACCTCACATTAAAGAAACCCCAATGATTTTTTGATGAATAAAAAACCACCAAAATCCCTCCTAGTTCCTTCTTGAGTTTTATCTTCTATGATGAGTTGAGAGAGTGTTCTAAGGAAGAGGGATTTTGTCTTTTATGAAATGAGGTTTAAAGTTAGTTCTTAGAGTTTGAAACACTTTCATATTCCTAATAAACCCTAAAATAAACGTCCATGGTTCTGAAAATACTTGGGGTGAATTTACCAAACACCCCAAGCCTTGGCAGAAAATTATAGCTTTTTGGACAGCATAATCAACGATGCAAACAAACGGACTGTATGTAGATCAACGGTCTGCTGGTGCGGTCTCGTGGTATGACACTTAGCCTCATTTGAGGCCTGGATTTACAATCATGCAGGTCCAATTGATAGGGAAAGTGGAGAGAAAATGGTTGAACCACTTGCTGTCCTTTGCCTTGTTGGTGGACACTGCCAAGGCAGATTGTATCCTTCTCTTGGTCCCTTCTCTAGGGCCCCTTGTGGGTCCTAGGTGGGATCGTACCCAGAATTTAAACCAGTAAAAATATTCCCCTAGGTCTTATTAATAACACACATATATTTCAATTAAAACGAACACATAATACTCAATCAAACACACAAAGACACACAAGAACTATCTAAGGCACACCTTGAAAACGTTATGGACGTTCTTTCACCTTTGACCTCAAAACTTTACCAAACTTCACACGCTGCCCAAGAACATCGATATAGCTCATTTTAACTTAAAATAAACTCTATAAACATTCACAAAGCTCTTGTTCAGCTTAGTTCATTTTAGGGTATTATAGAGAAGACCTAGAGACTCTCACTAATATCTTCGAAGCCTATTGTGCAATGTCTAGATAATGTTCCATACAAAAACCTAAGCTTCATAGAACTTCTGTACTTCTGGTAGGTAACGCATATGATGAGAATTCGCAATATCCGACATAGACCATTGTAGCAAATCATGGAATCTGGAGTTCTAACCTACTCCGATGAGGGTGTTCTATTTTCAAATAGTAGAACTCGGAGACATCTTATCTAGGGACATGGTATTGGAATATGAAGGCCTTACTTTGTACCCTAGCCTCATTCTTTAACAAGAGCTACATACCTTACCATACAAACACAGTTCTAGACTTTGGTCTCATGGAGTAATTTACATTAAAAGTTCATACAGAGGGGTTCCATAATAAGTTCATAACCTAATCATATTCATCCAACGAAAGAGATCCTCTAGGGCTACCTTACAATGACGACAAGATATTTCTTAACGAATTTTCTAAGTAAGATATGATGTCTTCCCATCCAATCAACCTTAAGTCTATCATTCATTTCAAGAAGGATACCATTACGACTTTTGACTTAAATATTCATAACCTTACTTCTAGGTTCAAGGTTTCACATAAAGACCCTCTTAACATCGTTCAGGGTAACATGTCATTCATACATTCAAGTCTAAGAGTGTTTAACATTCTAAGTCCAGAAATCTAATATTCACATTCATACATGTATCAAGTAAGGGACACAAGTCTACTACACAAAACACACCATACTTTACGTATAACCTTTAGGTTGTCATTCTAGAAGCAGATAGGCACAACCAACATCATCTTTAGGTCATCCTATAAACTACTATAACATCATAAATATAACAATTTTAGACTTATAAAGTCAAGGAGGAACAATCATGCATCAACTCTAAGACTACACCAATAAACACATAATCATAGTCTAACCTGATCATCTAACAACATAAATATAAGGACACATACTTTCACATTACTAACATGTAGGTAGATAGGATCATACTTCACATTATTAAATACACAACTCATCATAATACTTCAAGTAGTTTGTCCACAAGGCCATGATCAATATAATACACAAAGTAACGCCGACAATGCCACATCAATTGAATGTAAAGAACATAGCAGTGCAACCATAAGTTTACTATACCAATCACAATATGATTGACGTCTAATTAACATAAAATCAAGAGCATCAGGGAAGGTACCACCAATCAATTTTCACCACTTCAATTCATAGTTAAATCATAGAATTCAATGTCATAAGGTCCTTATACATGACCATTAACATCAACTCAATTCAATTATCGAAATACTCAATGAATCTAAGTCAATTAAATATAGATTTATCAATCTAAGACCAATTAGAAATCAAGTAAATACAATTCTTACATCATTCAATATCCCATACAAAACTACGCTGGAATTCATAAGCATTAAGACAGTATCGATTAACCCATAAAATAGTCAAACACTAGGGTTTATGAATTACATGGGTTCATAGATTAATTGAGTTAAAATAATATCATTAACAACAATTCAATCAATATTTAATGCTTTAAAACCTTTAATTCAAGAACCCATTGATAAATCATAAAATTGGACAAGTTCATCTTTGAAAATTTTAGAAAACTCTTTGAATTTAGGGCTCCTTTATCAATTGAGTTTCAAGGATAAAAACCCATAGCTCAATCATATTAATACACGAAATTTATGAATAATCAACACTCAAATATCCAATCCAAGCTCTTCCTTCAGTTTTGGCTTCAGCGGAGTTCTAGAAATTACTTAGGAATTTTTGGTTTTGATTTTAAAAAATGAATTCTCCTATTATTTAAGACATAAAAACATGCTTAAAATACCCAAATTACCCCTAAGTAATCGCCCTTTATCTTATTTGGGCGTGGGGTGAAATTACCACATCACCCGAATCATTACTGTAAAGCTGCGCTGGAACCAGCCTTAAAGACTTTTGCCAACGACGGATTGTTTGTCCACAAACGCACCATCCTAGCATCATATCATTTAGTTCAGAGACTTGACTTTGGGAGATTAAGATCCCTAGGACAAGTCTTGACCCATGAAACCTATCGACGGGGAACCTATTGGACCACGAGCCGTCATTTGCCTCAATCGATTGGGGTCTAGTCTAGACAACAATACATTAAATGAAGGGTCCTTCCTCATGGACCCTTGGATGGTCCTTGGAGACTTTTTCCTGGAAGTTTCTAACCCGGATATGTTTGTATATGAGTTTAGGACCTACCACATAAATTTTATAAAAAAATAAGACATAAAAGCCGACGAAACATGCCAAGGCACAAAAGGTCATTTCAAGAAAAAAATTTCCAACGTCTTGGACGTTCTTGGATGTTTGACCTCCAAATTTTACGAAACTTGACAAACTGCCTTTCAAAACTATAATAAATCATATAATTACATAATCAACTCATGAAACACACATATATGCATATAAAACCATAAAAGTCACATCGGTGACTTAGTCGTCGAGCATCTTAGTCGTCCCTTGATGTTTCACTTCCAAATAATCTAAAACTCAAGATACTGTCTCAATACCACATTATAGACAAATTTAGGACCTTATAACCTAATGAAAACCATTTAGGCCTCGCTTTACCTAAGTAATTTCAAGGTATTACACTTGCCTAGAGTAAGGTCATTCTCTTATCATTTACATGGCTTTCTCCATAGCTACACCTATGCCGGCGCATAAATAAGGGATAAGGATATTGTTAATGAGTAAATCATTCTCTACTAACAAAGATTACTCATCTCAAGAGGTAAATTGGAATACCACATCTCAACTCAAGAAGTGAAACCACCACTTCTTCATATCCTCTCGGTGCTAATCATAATTCCCCATGGATTCTAAACACTATATCCTATAGATTAATATAACTAGTGAACACCATATCTCAACTAAGGAAGAACATTCATGCTCTGACCTATCTTAGAAATCTCTTTGGATGTAGTGACGTTGTTACTAAAACTTCATTGCAACTCAGGAAGAGTGTTCACCCCAAAACTCCCTTTTTTACTTACCTTAGCTCCATTAATTCATTCAAGTGTGTGTATGTGTGTGTACATGTGAACACACCTTGTAGGTAAGCATCACTTCATTTACATTATATTAAATACATGCTTAGACCTTCATTAATCACATTACACACTTAAACATGTTTCACTTGGTCATTTAATTAATTTAGTTATAATCTCTAGCATACTTCTCCATAATAACCTTCACAAGCCACATTAACAAGAGTAACATCATAATCATCTTACTACACATAATATGCATTCATGGCCTCTTTCATAATACACAAGTAACTTCACATTCATACAATTCAAGTTCAACGCCACCAAAGGTGGACCATGCCACTCGAGAGAATTTCATAAATAATGCAAAACAACATAATCAACTTACCCGTTATCCAAGATTCGATAAACTATAATATTTTATTCACCATTTAAAAATAACACATCCCTTAGGGCAGTTGCTAAACCTTAACACAAACTCTGGATTAGTTTTCTTTCCTAGCTCCCATCCCATAGGGATGAAACTTGTTTAGATTATTGGGATCTATTCCACATTGATGAGGTTAATTGACCTATTTCCCTCTTTCCTTGATGCTTGGACAGTCCCTCAGCTTGTGGCCCTTACTACCGCATCCAAGACAACCATCCATTCTGGCAAGTCACTAACACAAATGTTGCTTTCTACAAGAAGCACACCAAGTACTCTCAAAAGTACGGCCACCTCCTTGGTTTTTTTTTTGGAGCCCTATCCTTGTTACCTATGGAAGACTCTTTGTGAACGAACCACTTCTTAGGTTTTAGGTGAGTAGAATCATTTGACTTAGGCCTCTTACCCTTTTGCATTATCTCCCTAATTTTGGACTCCTCGATTCGTTGAGCATACACTATGAGACCTATAACACATTAGCTAATACTACATATAACACATTAGCTAATCTGGAAACGAAGTCATGTAACCAGACACTGAAAAAATGCAGACTACTTGCCAAGGTAGTACCAAAACAGGAACATAGCATCTATGTGGATCCCCTTGTTTGTATTCTTATGGGGGCAACATAGTTCAAGAATTAGGAGATATAGTTGGGACTCTTTTTATGATACATGCATTATAGACTACAATATCATGAGTAAATTAGTGATCCTACCTTCCCTATGTGGGAAGGGACACTCTTCCCTCTAATTCACTCGGTGTTAAGCTAGAGTACCTTTTTGAAATGTTTTTGAGTCTTTATTAAGCATCATAACTTTGTTTTGGTCATAAGGTCTATAGCTTATATAATCATAATCATAGCTAAATAAGAATTTCATGAATATTTTCCTTTCATTATAGTTTATACATGTGAGGTTAGGACATTTACATAATCACATAATAATAAGGAACATTGGTAACTTGTCAGAATCCTTATAACAATTACATCTTACCCTACATATCACAAACCATAATTTAAGACATTCCAATTCAACATCATACCAACTCTATCAATTTTAACATAATATATACTTCAATAAAACTTCATCACTAAACACAAGTAATCATAATTGAAGTGAAGAATTGAGAGCATAAGACCTACCCCAATCTCCTTCACAAGCCATCATCAAGGTTTTACGATCAACCATCCAATTCAACACAACAATAGGTGTATTACAATCACATAATAGTAATTAACACAATAAATAAGTCAATTGAATCACTATACAACAATTCATGACAAGTTTATAGCCTAGGGTTAAGGACTTAGGTCGAATTCATGATCTACTTCACAACCTAGAATAATTATTCAAGAACTAGAATAATAAAAATAAAGTTCATCACAATATACTCACAGTGATCTAAAGAATCACAAAAAAAGACATGTATAAAGAACTCGTAATTGAACAAAAGCCACAAGAAAACTCTTATTTTTGGAGTCATTTTGGAGGAAACCTTTGTGGAAAGAATCCCAAAGGTGAAAAGAATCCCATACCTTACTAACTGATGAATATTGATGGAAAAAATAAGTATTTTTTAACCGTAGAACTCTCTTTTTCTTGGTCTGCTATGCAGTTTCTTTGGGAGAGAGAAAGAACACAGAATGAAGAGCAAGTGGGTTTTGGGAATTATAAGAGTTCGGTTTAGTTTAATTAGGTTTGGTCTTTATATAGAGGTCCTTAATTAACATAATTAGACCTCCCTAGACCCTTAACTAATTAACTAACCAATTAATTAACTAATTGAATTAATTAAAATGAAACACAAAACTGTTGCCTAACCTACAAGACCCCGACTAATAGGTCGTAGCTATGTCGACGACCAAGCCCCCTTGTATCCCGCAAATTTGTCGTTGGCGTCATAGACTTGTACAAATGGAACTTCATCCAAATTGTCATATTTATTGTCGACGGAGGCACCGACGCCTTGTCGATCAAACCACACCTCGTCCAATTAACATCTTTTTCCCAAATTGCAACGGTCCGCCTCAGGGACCCTTTGGTTGGTCCTTGTTGAGTCGTACCCAGACATTTCGACTACAAACCAACTCTTATATGTATCACACAGCTTTTCTCAAAATTTTATAATTTTCCGACTCATAAAACCTTATCAAATAGACTAAGGCATGCTAGTATTTATTTAACTAGTTTTAGGACGTCATAGACATTCCTTGATGTTTTAATTGTAAAACATCCTAAATGACATATATACATTATATTTGGCCTTAAAAAAATTTCGAACTCTTAGAATATCATGTTAGGGTCTTGATTTGGCTTTGGACTTTCGGAATATTACATCATGCAAGTTTCCCTCAAAACAAAATCATGCAACTTTTACAACAAAACGCAGTAAAGCAATTTTTTTTACAGCGCCCAACATCAAATTTCTCAATAACACATAAGCATGATCAAACCAATATTATATAAAAATTTAGACATGCTCATTTTAATATCCTTTAATAAATTAGGCAGACTTACAATGAGGAAGATGCCATGCATGAAAAATCATTTTTTTCATTCAACAAGAATTCAACCCAAAACATACATATTATAAGGAGATTGTTTGGAAACTCTTTTTTCCAAAATACTCCAACATAACAAAGTTAATAGGAACTCTTTGTTTTAGGCTTGAAAAAGAGTATAAGGAAAATATAAGGCTGTGTACTACTATAGACCATACTCTTCAGAATACTCCGCCACCTAGATGAAACCTAATCTAAGGTTAATATAATCATACTACAAGGAACATTCTCAAAGAACCGTAAGTGTTGTCAGTAATACCTTCTCATCAACTCTTTAATATAGTAGACCTCTTGAAACAATAACATTTAGTCATCCCATAAAAACCAAAGACTCTCAAAAGTCTTATCATCTAACCATAACATCCCCCTTACTAGGACAAACTAACATTTAATCTTTCTAATTTCATCTCCTTCCTTTTTAAATATTGTCCCATACCACTACCTAAACATAATAGAAGTTCTCCAACACTATTAGGTAACCCATATTATGAGAATACACAATAACCTACATAGACCATAGTAACTATGCGAAGAATCCAAAGTCATGAATCTACTCCGGTAAGGTTTTTCTACTTCTCAAAGGTAGAACTAGGATATATCCCATGTAGGCCAATAATTAAGGAATATTGAGGGTTTTTTTGTTCTCTAATGTCATCATAGTTAGAGTAACTTACCAAGCATACTCACTAGGTGCTAGCCTTTGTTCTCTTAGTGTATTTTAATAATAGACCATATGAAGAGGTACCACAACTTGTTCATCACCTAATCACTTTACACCTTCCCAAAGAGGGTCCACTAAGTCTATCTACAATGGTCAATAGGATAAGTCAATGACATTACCAAGGATAATTTAATGTTGTTCAAGAAAATAAACCCTAATTCCACCATTGACACAAGAAGGAATCCAGTGTGTCTTTCAAATTTAAGGGTATCATAAATTTTTATCGAGGTTGAAGGTTCCTCATAAAGAACATTTTTAGACTATGTTTAAGGTTAGATGTCAATCACACATACAAGACTAAGGAGATTTAGCATACTAAGTCATGAATTTATATTCACATTGTACATGTATCAAGCAAGGGACACAATTCTACAAAAACAAGACACACTTATACTCTACTGTAGCACATATAGCATAGCAATCAAGAAGCACATAGTAATAAGAAACTTCATCTATAGGTAACCATAATAACTACTATAGTATCATTTATCTAATCATTCGTAAGTCTCATATAATCTCATAATTTAGCATCAGGTAATACACATAGCCAATTCTGTATAGACTACTAGAGACACATATCATCAAATAGAAGAACTCATTCTTTGACTCCACATATACACATATGGCATCATGACCATCACAATACTGACATATTCAATTTATAACATGATAATGCTATACTTCATAAACTAATGTAGACAAGACCACAATCTTTCACAATTCATCAATTAATGCCAAAAAAGCCACATTATTCACTAGTATACGACATAAGCATCGCCACCATAAGTGGACCATAGAAAAATACATTATAATCCAAGACATATACAACACAATCTAGATAAGGTAAGGTCAACATACCGCCATTCCAATCTCACAATTTTAATCCATAGCCAATTCAACAAACTCAATATACAAAGGCTCTTACCAATAGCTAAAGGTGATAATTCAACCCAATAATCACATTATAGAATGAATCAAATATTATACAATATTCATTCATCAAATTAGGATATCATACCTACGATTCTAGCATGATTTTTTCATAATTTAATGGCCCTAATCAACTACAAAAGTATTCAATAGTATAGAGACCTAGTAATGTCACCCCTAAATTAGTCAAAACGAGGGTATCATGAATTGAATGAGTTCATAGAGTTCTTAGTCATAAATAATCAAATAAACATGAATTAAATCATAGTATATTGATTCAATGCTTTTTAAGCAAAATCATGGCTAGATTACAATTTAGAAGTTCGTCTTTTGAGCAATCTTTGAAAAATACTTTAAAGCTTAGCTCGTTGAATAAAAGAGATTAAAGGATGAAAGCCATACATTAATTGATGTAATATAACAAAAATTTAGATGAACTGATGAAGAAATCATTCTTCAAGCTCCAATATCCCTTCAAGCTCCAATCTCCCTTCAAGCTTCAATGGTGTTCTGGAGAGTTCATTAAAGGACTTCATGTTTTGATTTTTAAATAATGAATTCATCTAAGTGTGTAAGACTCATAAACCCACATAAAATACTATCTAAGTGTTTAATACATAAATACCCACTTTAAATACCCAAACTACCCTTAAGAAGTCGTCCAAGTAATTTTAGGAAGGCTAGGTAAAAACCCGATATTGTCCTTCACTTGGTCGAGGAGTTGCAGTAAATTGTTGGCCCATCGACGGTACCTGAAAAAAATGCCTCGTACAACAACAAATGTACTGTCTAGCTGGACAGTGGTTACAGTCAAAGACTGACTAAGTTGAAGCACATGATCCCCAGCCTAAACGTGAACCTACGCCAACAACCTACGGGGCATGACCAGCCTACTATACGTCGATTTCCATCACTAGTTGAGGCTTGTTTGACAGCTTCTGGGTCACACACCGGGTCCTCCTCAAGGCCTCCTTGGTTAGTCGATGGGGATATTTTTCCCGGACATTTCCAACCTTAATATAGTCATACACATTTTAATAACATGTCACAACAATTTCATCCAAAACCGACACGTAAAACATGATATAACACACTAAGGCACAAAAGCACGTTTCAAGGCATACCTTTCGAACATCATCGATTTTCTTGGACGTTTTCCTTCAAAATTTTATTAAACTTTATAGTTCCTCCTAAAATCATTATAACACATTTTAGGAATTAAGAACCTCATGAAACACGTGTTAGGTTCAAGTTTCACCTATGTCATTTTAGAGGTTTTATATTTTCCCCAATTTTTACAATATTTGTCTTTGAATGAAATTTGATTCATTTAAAACTTTAAAGAGATAATAAATTAATGATTACCAGCACATAACCATACCATATAATACTAATATCACATATATAAAGGTAGAACACAAATTTAACATAATCAATAAACTCAAAACACAATAAGAAGAAAGAAACTACTCTTTAACTCATTATGGAATTATGAATCACATTCTTCCTTTAAAATAGAGGATAACTCAAACAATACACATTATCATCCTTATATACATCGACTATGTACGTATTAAAACAATTTTTACCAACAGAACAGTTTTGTAGAAATACAATTTTTTTTGCAGTGAACTGCCTAACCTTGCAGTAAATTATGGTAAAATGTCAAAAATGCAACTCTTAAGCAATTTATGATGAAAGCATGACAATACGAGAGATAAAACTACATATACTCAATTTTCCACCTAAATATAATTTCATAAGACGCACAACGCAAGGAATCAATGATATTCAATTTCAATAAGAATCGTAAACGCAATGCAACCTGCAAGATGCTACTAGGACATTATATTCTCAAGCTTGAGTTGAATAGAAGATAATATACAATCAATCTAAACTCCACTAGTCAGCATATTCCCCACTTAGAAGGATCTCATAGAAACTAAAATTAGAAACTATATCTTACCAACATCATCTTTATCTGACTTTGATACTTTAGCCCGGATGGCATCGAGTAAATTATTTTTTGGTACATCATCACCCAGAACACTAGGAGGAACTTGCTTGCCTTCTTTTCCCCTAATTGTAATAGTAGGACAATCCTTCACCTTATAACCATCTTTACCACAAACAAAACAATTCCCATTACCAACTAGACATTTCTTACAGTGCTTCTTCCTACAATTAACACAAGTAGGCTTACTATCTTGGGACCTACTACCCTGCTCAAGTTTTATTTTAGGATCCCCAGGTTCATCTTGAATTGGAGCCTTCTTCTTGAACCTAGGTTTGTTTTGCTCAATTGGTCCACTCTTCTTTTTTTTTTTAGAAATTCAACTAAGTTTGGGCTCCTTAATGTATTGAGCATACACTCTAAGCCTAAACATGTTCATATCATTGTGGAGAATGGTTGTATGGAACTCTTCTTCCTTAAGGTCGGCAATACCAGTCACAAATCTACTCATATAATCCTTACGGTTAGAAACTAAGAATGGAGAATGCCTAGACATTATGGTGAACTTCAAGGAATACATCTTAACACTCATGTTACCTTTCTTGAGGTTAATTAACTCCTCAACCTTAACCTCCCTCCTCTCACGGGGAAAATACATTAAGAAGAAAGCCTCTATAAACTCCACCCGTTCTATAGGATCCGATTCAACAAGCGTATTATTTTTCCATTGAGTGTACCACATTTGATCTAACTTCCTCAACTGGTATGAAGCTAACTATGTGTACTCCTTAGAAGTCACCCCAATGGAAATTAACACCTCAATACACCATCAAGAAACTCTTGGGGATCCTCTTCCACCTTAGAGCTAAGAAAGATGGGATAATTCATTCTCTTAAAGTCTCTCAATCTAGAGGTCACATTAAACTCCATAGCATTCACTCTAGGTACAATACCCCTATTTACATGAGTTGTTTTGGCTTTGGGTAAAGCATGTAAAGCCCTTTTAATCTCCCAATTACTAGAGTCAGAGGTATCCTCCAAAACCTCATTACCTTCACCTCCAATAGGAACTTGATCACCTTGCCGAGTGACTTCAGCATCTTGAGGAACTTGAACATCGTATGGAGCTAGTATACCTTGACGAACTTCCTCTTGAACATGTCCACTTCCAACTTTCTAATGGCCATTCTTCTAGGATCCATCTCCTAAAAACACAAGGAAAAACTTTTCAAAAGGACAAGCCTATTAATCATAGATTCTTCGCTACTTGATGTACTGTGGTTTCACGGTACTTGTTATGATTTTGTCTTATGTTTCGTGTGTGTCTAAAGCCTTTTTGTATTAGTTTTATTGTACTTTTCTCTTCGTTTGGAGGAAATCTTTCCAGCATGAATATGCAGATGAATTATGCAGAAAATGTCGAAGTGACTATCCATGTAGCCATCGACGGTCTGTCGCCCCCTCGACGGTCCTTAAGTGGCAATCGTCGTATGAATCAAACACAGCTGAAAGAAGATGAGGGAATTCTGTGTAAATGTGGGGCTACGGAGGCTCTCAATAGACCGTAACCTCCACAACCGACCATCCCGCACATCCTTCATCATTAATAGAAAGTAGCTTTAGTACCCAACTTGAAAAGATTTTAAGTGTGGAGAAATGGAAGGATTCAACGGATCGTCATGATTCACAGGACCATCATCCTTCTCCGGCGATGGTAATAGTGAGTTGGAGAAGAAAAGCATCTGAAAAAGAAGCTAATTGTTGAACGGTGGGGGGCCTCGACGGTCCGTAGTTTCGATAGTCAACTCAAATGTGTTTTTTGGTAGATTTTCATTAAAAATATTTCCCTCTTTTGTTCGGACTCTATTAATATTATTACTTGTAAAAAGCTCAATATTTTGAGACTCTAGGGTATTTTTTAGATTTTATTGTTCTAGTTGTGAACTTGTGATTTTGGGAAATTATTCAATTTTCTAGAAATCGTTTATTACATTCTTATTAATTAAATCAAGAAATTTCTGGGTTTTATGTAATTGTGTAGAGAGGCGTAATTTTAATATGGATGAAATTGTGTAGAGAGTGTTTCTTTTCTCAGTGACGGGAGAGGTCGCTATATGGTTTACCAAGATCCCCTATAATTCAATAGAAAATTGGAATCAATTGAGGGATCTTTTATTTGCATATTACTACCTGATGTCTAAGGATCAAATCCACAAAGATGGGGTGAAAAACTTTGTGGCACTACCGGGAGAATATTTCAGTATTTCTTGGCATAGTTCACTTCGTTCTTGAGAAGTGTCCCTAATCACCGCATCGAAGATTAGTAACTGGAATAGTACTTCTATCGAGGACAAGATGATTATTATAAAGTCGTATTGGATACGATCGAAGGTGGTTCTTATGGGGAGTGTCCTTATGCTGAGATTTCTAAGAAATTGGAGAAAATCTCCTGAAATAATAAAACTTGGAGAACTAGGAAGTCATATGCTTGGAAAAACCCTTTTGCACTGCGATTCGCATACAACCATCCTCAGATGAAATTCGTGAAGAATTGGCTCAAATGAGAATTGAGCTTGGGTTGGTGTTAAACACATCATTGGGGGAGAAGAAAAGGTAAATGTGGTAAACTACTTGTCTAAAGCACCACCACCGACTGATGAGTATTACTATGAGGAGGAATCTTATGAGGTAAATGAATAGATGGGGGGTTTCCGACCAAATGTCCATGGATCCAATAAGGAGAATTAGTGCCAAGGTAAAGGAAATCAAGGTCGAAACTATGGTAATTATAATCGAGAAGGTCATTGTGTCTCAGATGGTTATTAAAATCATGAAAAAACTTCAACCGGGGTAACTATGGTAACAAAAATGATAGAAGTGGGCCCTATGTTCCACCTTAAAATCGTGAAGTTGATCCTAAGGATGGGGGAGGTAGTATGGCGCGAGTTAAGGATATTTTGCAAAAAATGATGAGGAGGTTTGATGCTAGTGATGAGTACACTAAAAAGTTAATGAGTGAGTTAGGGAGTATTTGGCAAAGTGTTGATGCACATGCAATCTCGATAAAGCATCTTGAATTGTAAATGGCCCTATTATCTTTGAGTGCGAACCAATGCCAACTAGGCAGTCTTCCTAGCCATATAGTCCAAAATCCGAAAAATTATGGACATTGTATGGCAGTAACAACTGGAGTTGGTAAGCAAACGATTGACCCACCGATGTCATCTAGTGTAGAATATGTGATAAGAGTCTATGATGAGGTAGTGGATGTTAGTGGATAGTTAGAAGACAAAACGAGGAAAGAAGCTGAGGTACCCCAAAAGGTGACCCGTATGCCTAGACCACCACCTCTATTCCCATAGAGGTTAGCAAAAAAGACTAAGGATGGTAAATATTTGTGTTTTATCACTATGCTAAAAGTATTTCCATGAATATATCTTTTATAGAAACTCTTGAAAAAATGCCTGGTGATGCCATGTTCATGAAAGACATGGTCAGTAAGAAAAGATCGGCCAGTTTTGAGGATGATGATAGAATGCAGCATTGTAGTGCTATTGCTACAATGTCTCTAGTGCAAAAGAAAGAAGATTCGGGTGCCTTCACTATTTCATGTACAATCGAGTTATTACACTTTTCGAAAGAATTATGTGATCTTGGGGCAAGGATAAATCTCATGCCTCTCTCTATTAATTAGAAGTTGGTGACCCAAAGCCCACTGTGATGCAGCTACTAATGGCCGATCTAACAGTGAAGAGGCCTATTGAGATACTCCATGATGTGTTAGTAAAGGTGGAGTCATTCATATTCCTGGCCTATTTTATAATTCTTGATTGTGAGGTTAATTTGAGTTACCTATTATTCTTTGGAGGCAATTCCTTGACACGGCTAGATTCTTGCTCATATGAAGTAAGGGAAAATGAAATTTCGGTTGAACAATGAAGAAGTGACTTTCAAAATTTGTAGGTTCATGAAGAAGAGTGAGATCTAATCAGTATCTTCTATATCTTATAAAGTTGAAAAGTCATCTAAGTTACAAATAGAAGAGCGTCTAAGAGTAGGAGCACGAGCGACAGTAATCACGAATTTTGATAGTGATTGCATTGAAGTGTATGGTTCATTTGTCACGACTCTTTATCGAGGTAATGTTCCATTTAAAACAAAGAATTTGGAGTTAGATATGAAGCATAGCGAGTCTCCACCCACGAAACCATCTATAGAGGAGGCTTCAAAAGTAGAAACTAAGGCTTTACCACCTCATCTGAGGTATGCATTCTTGGGAAATGTAACACTTTGCCGGTAATTATTGCATTAGATTTGATTGTGTATCAAGTCAAGAGTTTGGTGGAGGTGTTAAATAGGTTCAGAAGAGAAATTGGGTGGTCTATTGCGGATATTATTGGGATCCTTCCTGTGATTAATTCACATAAAATCCAACTCATGCCCGATCATAAGCCAAGTATTGAGCATTAGAGACGTTTAGTTCATCCTATGCAAGAGGTGGTGAAGAAGGAAATCATTATGTGGTTTGATGATGGAGTAATATATCCAATCACCGATAGTAGTTCAGTATGCCATGTTCAGTGTGTACCTAAGAAAAAGGCAATGATTTTTGTCTACAATGATAAAAATGAGATTGTTTTGGAGAGGCCGTGACTGGATGAAGAGTATGTATGGATTACCAAAAATTAAATGCACGGACCGAGAAGGACCATTTTCCTATGCCCTTCATGGATCAAATAATGGAAAGACTTTCAGGGAAGGGTTGGTATTTTTTCTTAATGGATATTCGGGTTATTATCAGATTTGGAAGATCAAGAGGAAACCACCTTAACTTGTCGTTATGGGACTTTCGTGTTCAAGAGAATGTTGTTTGGGTCATGTAATGGACCGGACACATTTAAGAGGTGTATGATGTCGATATTCTCCAATATGGTGGAGGACACTATTGAGGTATTCATGGATGATTTTTAAGTGGTTGGTGACTGCTTTGAGTGGTGTTTGAGTCATTTATCCGAGGTCCTTAAGAGGTGTTAAGATTGCAACCTTGTGCTAAATTGGGAAAATGTCCCTTTATGAGGAATGAAGGTATTGTATTTGGTAATCACGTTTCAGAGAAGCGCAAAGAGGTTTATCGAGCTAAAGTTGAAGTTATAGAGTGACTTTCGCCACCTATCTTTGTGAACGGTGTGAGAAGTTTTCTTTGGCATGGAGGCTTTTACCGAAAATTCATCAAGGATTTTTCAAAGATTCACATCCTTTTTTAATGTTTCTTGAGAAAGAGTATAAGTTTCATTTGATGAATCTTGTCTTACGTCATTTGTGAATTGAAGGAAAAGTTGGTGTCTGCACCTATTATCATTTCCCCAGATTGGAACAGGACTTTTTAGGTGATGTGTGATGCGAGTGGGGTTGCTCTTGGTGTGGTATTGGGAAAAAGAATGGATAAAATCCTTCGTCTCATTTACCATGCTAGTAGATCCATTATTGAAGCCCAAAAGAACTATATTATGACTGAACAAGAGTCTTTGCAGTAGTCTTTGCTTTCGAGAAATTTTGCTCCTATTTGCTTGGGACAAGGGTTATAGTGCATACTGGTAATTCTTCTATGAGATATTTGATGGCAAAGAAGGATGAAAAACCGAGGTTGATTCGTCGGGTATTACTATTGCAGGAATTTGACTTTGAGGTGAAATATAGAAAAGGGGGTCGAAAATCAAGTTGTTTATCACTTGTCCAGATTAGAAGATGAAGCAATGGGGAGTTAGGTGAAAAACCTGAAATTGATGATACATCCCTTGATTAGAATGTAATGGTTTCCTGCCAAGACTTGATTCCATAATTCGCAGATTTTGCGTATTATCTGCCTAGTGATATCGTCCCACCGCACTTGTCCTTTCATCAAAGGAGAAAGTACATGCATGATGTGAAAATTTTTTTTTGGGATGAGCCATACTTATATGAGATTTGTGTTGATGGGCTTATTCGACGTTGTGTGCCGGAAGTTTATATGTTGAGTGTTTTGGAGGCATGTCATTTTTCGCCTGTAGGTGGGCATCGTAGTGTTATCCGGACTGGTCAAAAGATCTTATAATGTGGCTACTATTGGCCAACCATCGACAAATATGCTCATGAATTCACCAAGGCATGTGATAAATGCCAAAGAGATGGTGGCATTCCGAGAAAGCAAGAGCTCCCTTTAAATCCCATTTGTAACAACCCTATTAATGGTTATGCTAAATAATGCTTAATGTGTCTGTAATGCCTACGATTAGACCGGGTTCACACGGATTGATGTGTAGACGGACCTCTAAACCCTTGCTACAATGAATACAACTAACTTGGGGAGTTAGTTTATCTAGAAAAGGTTGGGTCCAACCATGTAGGCCTCTCGAATATAAATATGTACTCGGATGAGTTATACTGGACTTAAAAAGGAAAAATTATAGGTTTGGAGGGTCTAGTGGTAAAATAGTCTTTTCCAGGCCAAGGGTATTATCGTTATTACCCTAAGGAATTAATTCATTTATTAATTATTTTAATAAAACGGACAGTTTGGGTCGGGTTGACCCAAAATGACCTCTCTCGCGGTTGTCACTCCACCCTGGTTCGAACCTTAACGTAATCATTACTTAATTGTATTTAAATTGATATTTATAATTCTACTTTTTAAGGGCTTTATGGTCATTTAATTAAGATAATTAAATAAGATTTTTTATTAGATTAATAAGGAGTCCTAGTATGACTAATTCCCAAACTATAACTCCTAATCCTAAACTACTCTCTCACGCTCATCTCTCTCACGTTTCTGCACTCTTCTCATGTTTTCTATGCCTAACAACATTACAAGAACAACAAACACAACAAAATTTCTTCACACTAGAAGAAATCACACGAAAATTATAATCAAACATATACAAACACTAATCAAAAACGTTAGGCAAAGGGAGGAGTTTTCTGTCGGGTGGTGTGGGAGTTTTGAGACTTGAAAGTGATTTGGAGAGGGTTTTGGACAGAAGGTCGTGTGTTGAATAAACATCAAAATAAGGTATGTGGTTTCTTAATCTTGGTCCCTTTCCCAAGAGACCCTTATGGTTCAGCCAATTCTAATCCGAAACAAGGATTGTTCCCCGTTGCATGTCTCTGTCACTAGCTCCCATTTATTCGTAGGTTGGATATATTTCCTTGAAGAATTTAGTGATGTAACGTGTTTTTATGAAGATTATGTGTATGTATGTATGTTCAAAATTAAGTGAGTAATGAAAGACGTTTTCCGGAAATGTGTGATACGATTGTGTGGGTGCATTGTTGTAACTATTGGTTTCGGAATAGAGTATGAAATGGCATGTTTAGGTCCTTCTATTTTATGCGCAAGAACGTGTGTATATCGTTATGTTCATATTACGTGTAATGTTTCTGATTTGAGTGAAAACTATTAGCTAAATGATTCCATAAAAATGCACCCAAAGATATACTAAATCGTCTATGAATTATCCTAAGAACTAACGTGTAAATGTTGATGAAATAGATCTGGAAATCATGACATGATTTGCAGCATTGTGTTACCTTAGTTTCGGCTAATGTGAGAAGTTTAGGAAAGTTTGAAAATAATGTTTAAAACATGTGAGGTCAGTAGGGGTTGAACCCAAAACTTCACTACAACGAAGCTATAATTAACTAAAATAAAAAGGAATGATGCACACAGGGTTCGAACCCGATTGCCCTGAGCCAATTCCCCTAAAACTAAAACAGAATTAAAGAAATGAGAGGAGTGGGATTTGAACCCACGACCTCTCAGTCATATTTGAGGAAAAAATTAAAAGAAAATAATAATGGTTGAGCTAATTCATAAACCAGGGTTAGGGGTAGATGGATGTTCATGAGTCTTTAAAGAAAATTAGGGAAAAGCTTCAAGGAATACTTCAATTCCCAAATAAACATACGTAAATAATCAACAACAATCTTATTTAGACAACAAAAGTCTAAATTGAAACTAAACCCACGAATTTGGATTAAAACATTACAATTGACTATCTTTGAAAACAATCTTTGAATAGCCTCTTGGGGAAAATATTCCCAAGAGTGAATAGCGTCAATACATTGTGAGCTCTTAAAAAATGATGAAGGAAAAATTGAACATTGCTGTCCTAGAATGAACTTGTTCTTCTTCTTCAATGGTGTCTTATAGTAGTGAGAGAAACTAGAGAGATGTGAGAGCTAATTCCGTTTGGTTATTTATGAGGTGTAAGGTTAGTTTAATGACTTACGGATATTATATTGTACTAAATGAACTAATTAAAACCATTACTAACCATTAATTAATTAAATAACTAATTATCTTAACACCCCTAACTTAACCGAATTTTGGATAGTGAACTTGGGGGCCAATTGACGAGTCAACGTCAACGGACCATACTCCAAACCACAGACCGTCTTGGTCATCTGTTGTTTGGATCAGCGACTAATTTTAGGGGTCTTATTGGGAGGATTCTAGTTGTGGATTGACGAGACCAATCAACGGGGCGTCATCTCATCGACTGTCTGATGTTTTCCTTTCGTGCTTCACATTGCTTTTGTACAGCTTTTTGGGGTCAAATGTTTTGTCCTCCTAAAGGACCCCTGGGATGGTCCTTGGATATTCGTACCTAGACGTTTTAACCCTAAACACACTCTAAGGTTTATTATAAACCTTCTCACAAATTTTTACTTTATACGAATCTTAAAACCACTTGAAACACATTAAGGCACACTACTAGTTCACTTACACTAGTCCCCGGACGTCGGGGTCGTTTCTTGACGTTTTCATTGTAACAATTCCTAATTATGTGCATCACTTTTATTTTATATTAAAAACATTGTCTAATGACATGTTTCATTAGGTTAGGCTCTAGACTATGTCATTAAACTTCCAAGGTGTAACAACCTACTTCCAATGTCTTCAAAATGGAAATTTTAAAATCTTCAAAGATTAGTAAATATTGCCTCACTATTCTCTGTTGGTACCTCTCACATGAAAATAAAAAAATTCTAATGTTCAAATGAAATAATTGATACTAAGCTTAAAATTGAAACAATTATTTATAGTCACCATAAATATGTTCAAAAGGACCATTCAACGCAGAAAGTCAGGGTCATCTATAGACTCTACGATCTACCCATTGGTTTATTTCACCACCCTTTTTTTTATCTAGGACAACATCATGGAATCGTTCAACGACTCGTCAACTACTTCATTCTATTACTGACTTGATTTTCTCCTTAAAGGCTTGGCAAAATGGAACATTAGGCGAGACTATGGTGATTAAGTGACTCACCCAATGGTTTAGGCCATCCTCATACCTTTTATTCTTTGTACATTCAAATGCTTTGTTTCTATTTGCTCAATAGTAGCCATGCTTTCTCCCTCAATCCAAATACCTAAATTCATGGATTTACATCAATTATAAGCACAAAATATGCATTTGAGCGAACTAAATCTATTAAAACAAAGCCTTATTTGAGTCAAAATCATGGACTCATCAAAACCCCAACTTAAAATTAGGCTTGTCCTTATGTAAAACTAAGTTCAACACTTCAAAAATAATGGCTCCAATAGTGCTACACAAGACTAAATCATGAATGCACACAAAAATACCTAACTTGCTCATACAACGATCAATTGTGCATTCAAAGACTGAGGTTGTGGCTCACCTTTAATTTAAATACCTTTAATTTCATAGGTTATAACTCACATATTTGTTTATATTCTAAATGATTGAAGTGTACCCACGTAAAATGTTATGTCAAAACTTAATTGGTAACGAAACTTTTAACTCTACTTTGTCCAAGGGTTTTTTGATGATCTTAATTGATATTCAAAATCGTTCGTAAAATAATAAATTTACCTTTACATGTAAGAAATTTAAGAGTCACTCAGTATGACCTTATGAAAAAATTAAGAATGGCTTGGGATTAACTTAGAATTTTTTGGGGTGTTACAATCCCTCCTTGGAATATTCATCCACGAATGACAGTTCGCACTTAAAGGGATAATGAAGAACGAAAAAAGCCTGCATTCATTTATCATAAACTATACACAAATCTAGGAGTAACATCACTCTACAACCAAAGGCTAAAAACACAATAAGAATGTTGGAACAACATCTAAAAATTATCATTCAATAAGATTCAACCTTCTCATTTTATATAGGAGGAAATTTCTTATCCACATATTTCAACATTCTCATCACATTATTTCTAAGCACATTATGTCAAAATCTCATAAAACATACTTATGAAACGTTCCAAGAAAAACTCACTGTAAATTATTTTTATTAGCAACTCATGAAACCTTTCAGCCCTTTGCTATAGATGCATATCGACATGAAAGACAAAATCATTTTAACTCATTTTATAATGTAAAACATAGTCTGATTGAAATAATCACAAGGTAAGGATATAAATGGAATTTATTCTAATTTAGATTCCTAAACACATGCAACATACTGCAAAAAAGTTTTAACACTCATGCTTGATTATATTAGAAGAGAAGATACAAGATCAACCCAACTATTCATCATACTCTTCCACACATAGAAGAAACCCATCACAATTCAGAAGGTATCACTATGACTTATTGGTACCTTTGTCCAGAATTGTTTTCTTGTTAGCTTTGAGATCAAAGAAACGACCATGACTTGGAGGAATAGTAATTATGTCTTCACTAGGATATTTCTTGGACTCTCTCCCATTAGTCACCATAGTAGGAAAATCTTCACCCTATGATCATCCTTTCGCCAACCATATAACCCACTAGTATCGGCTAGACACTTTCGAAAGTGTTTCTTCAAACAATTTGAGCAAGTAGGTTTATCAACTTGGGAACCAACACCCCTCTAATAGTTAACCTTAGGGGAACTAGGAGCATTTTTATTTTGCGCCTTCCTTTTAAACCTAGGTTTGTTTTTCTCAAAAGATCTACCCCTCTAAGCATCTCTACCTCTCCTCCCAAGCATACATTCTTCAATAGAATGTTCATAAACTATAAGCCTAGGTAGAGTCATGTCACCAAAAGCATTGTCGTACGACACCCTTCATTCACAAGATTGGAAACATTTGGTAATGAAACAAATCCTCTTATATCTAGGGTTAGACACCAATGATGGAGCATACTTAGGCAATAGGGTAAATTTCAAGGATTACTCCTCAATACTTTTGTACCCTTGACTCAGGCTTATAAACTCTTCAACCCTAACTTCTCTCTTCTCACGAGGAAAGTATCTTCCTAAGAATGGTTCCTTAAAATCTTTCGATTTTATAGGACCAGACTCAATTGACCTATTACCCTTCCATTGAGTGTACCATACTTGAGAAATCTCTTTCAATTTGTATGAATCGAACTCCGCCTTCTCCCAAGAAGTCACTCCCATAGCATGAACTATCTTATACAGCTCATCCAAGAAGGCTTGGGGATCCTCTCAAACCTTATAACCAAGGAAGGTAGGAATATTCATATATTCAAAGTCCCTCAACCTAGTGGTCATGGTACTCTCAAGAGCATTCATTCTAAGATCTACATCTCGATTTGATTTGGCAGTAATGGCTTAGTCTAGGGTAAGAAGTTCCCCTCTAACTTCCTCATTAGTCATGCCCGGGGGAACCAAACAAATATAATTTCCTTGATTATATATAGGGAGTTGTTCCCCTTGAGGAACTTTAACACCTTGTGGAGCTTGTGCACCTTGGGGAACTTGTCTACCTTAGGGAAAAACTACCTCATTCATCACTTCCTCATCAAATCTCCTTGCGTGTGTCCTCCTTGTAGTCATGTCCTATAAAAACAAGCGAAGGGATAAGAAATATGCACTTATGGCCTCAACTCTATGGAATTACATAATAGTAATGAAGAAAGAGAAACTTCTATCATCCTATAGCCTCTCGCTCATAGATATATCGCATCTCACACCGTGTAATAAGACTCTACTAAACATGGCTTTAATGAGATTTTGGATCCTAAGGACTACTACATAGCTTTATTCTCTTATCCCAAGTTTTTAACGACCTGGGAGCACCCCCAAAGTCGTCACACAGTGTGCTCGATGTGACACCCCAAAGTCCATGACATATTCTAGATCCTCACTAGGTGAAGTAAGCCTTAAAATAGTGTTTGTAAGATCAAATAAAGGTAATAAACTCATTTATTAAGTGTTTAAGTCAAAACATAAAGAAACGACCATGATGTTTAGAGATTTGTGATAGATGAGCTAGT
Source organism: Solanum lycopersicum (assembly GCF_036512215.1). NCBI lineage: Eukaryota > Viridiplantae > Streptophyta > Magnoliopsida > Solanales > Solanaceae > Solanum > Solanum lycopersicum. Next base: position 43,074,082 of record NC_090811.1, on the reverse strand, counting down.
GTGTCTTCATGTGTTTCAAGGGGTATTTATTGTTTGAATTAGGTAAAATTTGTTTAAAAGGTTTAAAATAAATGTTAGAGTATGCTTAGGGTCGAAACCTCTAGGTACAACTCTCCAAGGACATCCCTATGTCTACTTGAAGAGGACTTTACATTGTGACCCCAAAATTTTAAAATGGCAGTGTGCCACAAACAAAACCAAACAATGAGTCGTCGATGGGTCAACGGTCCATTGATGGGTCTTGTGGGTGGGATTTATCCGTATTAAAAAATGTCTCCAAAAGAAGGTCTGTGATCCAATCCATAAATTACCTGGATGGTCGTGGCCTAGACTACGCCCTGTTAACATGGAGTCATGATTTGTTCTTTAAATTCTATAGCGACTGCCATAATGAATTTGGTTGAACTAAAGCTTATCTTGTGTTTCTTGAGTTGTTAATTTTCTAAAATAGTAAATTTGGAAGTCAAACATCAAGGGACAACCAATATGATCAACAACAAGATCTATATGCGCTTGCATGAGTTCTTATATTCTTTAGAATGTTCTGTGACTTTTTAATGTCTAAAATGGTCAGTGAGGACTCTAATACCTATGACAATGTATAGAGGTTTAACGTTCGGTACGACTCTACGTAGGTGTAACATCCTAAACCGAACTAAGGTGAACTAGAGCCTCATGAGTTTTTCTTGACTTAATTTTAAGTTTGAATGAGTCACATTAGTTTTATTAGATAGTGTGTGATGTTTGGTTAAGTTTTTAGGTCAAACATCCAGAAATGTCCATGACGTTTGGAAGGTGTGCCTTAGAGAGTACTTGTGTATCTTGATGTGTTTGAGTGAGTTTGAAGGGTTCTTTTTAATCAAAATTGATGTGGGATGTTCCTAAGACCTAATTGACTTAGTTTAGGTGTTTAACGTCCAGGTACAACTCCATCTAAGACCCACGAGGGGCACTAGAAGAGGAACCCTCTTCTTGGTAAGAAGCTGCGAAAATAGTGACCAAACGACGATCCAAGGGATGGTCCGTTGGTCAACCAAACGCCTGTTGACCATGGTTATCGATTGTTGCTGCACGAATACCCAAGCCTTCACATGCAGGAGATGCATTCCCAATTTACGGAACCCATCAGCAAGGCCTCGGTTGGGAGACGGTCCATTAGTGATGGGGCATAGGTGGTAACTGTAAAAGCTGTAATTTCTTGCTTTTGCTTGGGATGTTTGGTAAATTCACCCCATGTAATTGCTGACCCTAAGAAGTTATTTTTAGGATTTATTAGGTATATTAAATTATTTCAAACTATATCACCTAATTTAGATTTCATTTTCTTAAAACCGAAAACCCCTCTCCCTTAGAATTCTCTTTCAAGTCTCTTCGGAAACTAAAAGTCAAGAAGAACTAGGAGGGTTGTTAGTTGCCAGTTCTTCATCAAAATCTGTGGGATTTCTCTTATCTAAGGTATGGTATTCATCCTTGAACTCTCTTCCATTCAAGGAGTCCCTTCTAATGGATTTTCAAAAAGGGTTTTCAACCCTAATTTCTTCTATCTTCAACTCTATATCTGGGTCTTGAATGAAAATGTTTCAAATGATTTAATAATTATGTTTCTAATTTTATTTGATGATTTTAAGGTTAAAACTTTAATTAAATCATGTTAAAGCTTTTCATCAAATGTTGGCGTAAGAAATGAGTTAAATGAGCTTAGTTTTGTAGTCTTTGAGCTTTGATTATTTTCTGTTGTTAATATGATAAGCTATAACCTTAAGGGACTTATAATGATGTAATATTGATAAAATTATTATAGGTGGTGATGACATTGTTAAATGGTTAGTTTCTTATATTGTGTAATTTGTTTTATAAAATGCACTTGAGTGGTATGGTCCACCATCTTGGTGGCGGTGATTACTTGATGAACTTGATATTACATAGTATGTATTGTGAGTGTGGATTTGAAGGCCTAATATTCGAAATGAAGTGATATTGAAAATAGGTCTTTTATTGTGTTTTGTGAAGCTTGAATTGCATGTTTGTCTTAGATTATGCCTAAATGAAGGATATGATTATTTGAAGCATGTAAACTGTGTAAATTGATGAATGTAGGCCTACAGCATGTATAAAAGTCAATATAGATGAAATTATGTTTATATTCAAGATTTTCTCATAAGTACACACACACACACTTGAACAAAAATATAAAGGTAAGTTGAGTAACTAGAGGTTTTTTTTAGGAGGACACTCTTCATGAGTTTAGATGAAATTTCTAAGAGCAACCTCACTACATAATAAGATCTTTCTAATATAGGCATTTGATAAACCCTCATCCGATAGTAGTTAAAATCGGGATTCCATGTCTAGATCTAATGGTCTTTGTAGGTTAAGCTAGCCCCAGAAGAAAGAATTGAATGATCGAAGTCTTATAAAAAAAGGTGCTACTTAGGGTAGGTGATGGTATGGGACACTATCTATCCATTGCACTATGTAGGACCTTCGAAAGGGATGACTTGGTGCCAAACCTTCTAATAGTCTAGTACATAGGTTAGGTGTTGGTATGGGATGCTATCTAGAAATTATACTAAGTAGGCATTCCGAAACGGAATTCTTTGGTGGTTTGTTGAGTATTCTTATAATGTGTTTTGATTTGAGTGGTGACTTATTCTCCTGGGTGGGGTAAGCTTTTTGTAGGTAGTCTTAAGGATTCCCTTGGTGTTTATTGAAGGAGGTTTTGAGACATTTCCTTCATGTCATACCTTGGAGAGTCTAAGGATAACCTCGATGGGGAAACTTCTACGGAAATGAGCTCACTTCATAATTGGCAATACCTTGGAATTTCATTACCTTTGGAATCTTTAGTTCACTGTAATTTTTTGTATAGTTACTGTAATTTTTGTTAACGTCTTGTGAAGTGCTCAATCCAAGGGAAGACATTAGGATCATTAAATGGGAGTTGTAGTATGAGATTCTACTCTCACGTTGCACTTAGGGTGGCCTATAAGTACTATTGGAGAAGGGTACTTACATCAAGTTCGTACGATTGTATGTTTGACAATTGTTTAGCTAGGAGAGTGGATTTGATTCCATACGAGTTAAGCCTATGGTTGGTGGTCTTAAGGATACTTTTGGTGTGACTTGAATGAAGTCTATAGGTGTTCCCTTCTTGCTTTACCTTAGGGAATATTAGGATAACTTGGGTAAGGGTAACTTCGAGGGAAAGGTTTCACATGACTTGCATTATGCCTTTCACTGTAATATGTTCTCTGTGAAGTCCTTAATATTACTGTAATGTGCTCTACAAATTCTAAGATTAGCATATTCTTATATTAAGTGTTAAATGATATTTCTTGTGTTGTTTTACTTCTTAAATCGTGAATGTTTAACTTATTTGGCATGAAATATTATTTTACTAAAATGTCTCTTTTTGCATATTTTTGCATATGCCATACTTAGTACACTATTTTGTACTAACCCCATACTTTTCTATACTATCTAAGTATAGGTTCGAAGAAAGGTTTAAGGCTAGAAGGTGAAGCTTGGGATAGTTTCTTTCAAGGCAAAGTATGTCCTCATATATTCGAGTGCATACTCCTTTTCTTAGTTTCTTAATTATAGACTTATTTTATTATATATTTCTTTTTAATGTAAAGGGAAGTGTCTCTAAGATATTATGTCGTGCATTTAATTTGTCTTGTGACGATGAGATTCTCTAAATATTTATAAAAGATTTCCTTTTTATTAATTTATTTGTAAAAGTTTTAATTTCTCAATACTTTTCATGTCCTTTGAAATGAAGGACAATTAAAGGTCTTGTACGTGACTTCTAAGGGTCAAGTACACCTTACCACGAACCAAGGGTTCTCCCTTACTTCTAGGGGTTACTTTTGAGTCGTGACATTAGAACCCACAAGGGGCCCTAGAAAAGGACCCCATCTCAAGAATAGGATATTGCTAGACACGCGTCAAGGAATGGACAGTCAATTAGACGACGGCCCGTTGACCTTCTGTGTCGATTGACCTTGCAAGGCCTGCACAAAAGTGTGTCTCTAACCGCAACAAAGGGAAGTCGTGTAGATGACGATCCATCATTTAGATGGTCATTGATTGATCTGCAAAAGGTGCAGCTCGGGATATTTTTGTAACTTCACCTCAAGAATTTTATGAAGAATTGTTATTTCATGTTTGTTTAAGTGTTTTAAGAGGGTTTAAACACTAAAACTTATGTTAGTTGTAACGACCTTCAAAATGAAATAGGTCAAACTAGATCTTCAGATTTCTTTCATGAGTAAATAATGTGTTAAAATAGCTAATTTTAGTTTTTGAGGTCAGTGTGGTAGGTTTGAAAGTCAAACGTCAACGGAGGACCAAGACGTTTGGAAACTAGCCTTGTGTGTTCTAACGTGTCCTTGACTATTGTATGTGTTTTAATGTGTTTTTTGAGTATAAAAGAAGTGGGGATGACACTAGCACATAGAGGGACATTTTTACGGTCAAAAAAGTCCATGTCTTACCGCCCACGAATATCCCCAGGGGTTCACGAAGGGACCCCACCTTTGGATAGGCAAGCACCCTAAAGACAACAAGCATTTGAACTAGCAGGGAAACAGTCCACATCGCGGACTTAGTGCACCCTCAGACAAATAATTGTCTGCAATGCGTAAACGTCGTACACTCCTACGTTTCGAAATTTATTTTGAAAAATCTTGCTGGAGAAACACCGCTTCGTAGACTTGAAACCCGATGATAATTCCTTAAATTTAAGTGATGTTTGACTTGTCAAAAAGAAATTTATCTAGGGGTGTTTTGGGTATTTGGGGGGTGTTATATTATAAATTTAGGTCATTATACACTCATTCCCTGAACAAAAACCCCAACCCCTCAAAAAGAAATCAAAAATTCACAAATCCCTTAAAAGAGGTCTTCTCTTCAAAAACTCTCTCAATCCTCCATTGAAGGTCAAGGTCTTTGAGTTAGGCTATGGATGCAAAAAGATTTCTTCAGAAAATCTCGTGTGTTTCTTCAGATTAAGGTACGATAGTTCATCCTTGCCTCTTCTTCAATTAAAGGATCCCACTCAAAGACTTTTCAAAAAGGGTTTTCAAACTCCAAAATCTTTTATTTTTTACTATAAACATGGGTCTTGCATGAAAATTTTTTAATGAGTTTCATATGATATTATTCAATGTTAGTTGATGATTTTAAGGTAAAAACTCAATAAACCCATGCTCATTAAATATCTCAACTTTTGGCTTATGAAGTTGGTTTAATGTACATGATTAGATAATGTTAGAACTATGATTTTATTTATATTAATTTTTTGACTATCCCTATTGCATTAAAATGCTTTATTATGATAAACTTTTGGTGATATTGAGAAGAGGTTGTAAGGGATTTGATGGAGGATTAGTTTTTCTACTCTTGCTTAGTTCTTGTTACAAAATGATCTTGAGTTGTATGGTCCAGCTTTGGTGGTGGTGTTTACTTGAAGTATGTGAATATATATATGTTATTGTGCTGTATGGTATTGAAGGCATAGTATGTGAAGTGAGGTGATGATTGTGATTTTTATGGATAATGTGTTTTCGGATGTTTGAAATGTGTATCTTAAATTTGTTAAGTCTAAATGAAGTATATGTTTATGTGAAGCATGATAGTGTGTGAAGTATGATGAATGTTGGTATGACCATGTCTAGAAGTCAATTTTCTGAATTTTTATGATTATGTGGAAGTTGTGATCACATGTACTCACACACACACACTTTGAATGAAGTTAATGAATGTGAATGGTGAATTTTAGGGTGGACACCTTTTGTGAGTAGAGATGAAGTGTCTAGAACATCTCTAATAATACTTAAGTAAGAAGAAGGGTGTTTTGGAGTAAAAGATCTTCGTGAGTTGAGATGAAGTGTTTAGTAGCAACTTGAATATTCTTAAGAGCTTTCTACGATAGATTTTAGGTTGAACACCCTTCGTGAGTTGAGATTGGTGTTCAAAAGTAACCTTTAGGGATAAGTACCCTTCCTAAGTTGAGATATGGTATTAACTAGCTATCCCTTAACCTATAAGTTAATTAATGTTTAAGACTCAGTAGAGGAGTTATTCATAGAGCCGAGAGGATTTGAAGAAGGGCTAGGTAAATATCGTAAGTAGATAAGATGTATCCAATATACATATTCAAATGAGTGCTCCTCGCTAGATGATGAATGAGTCACCTAGAAGATATATCTGTATAATTGTGTGTCCGCATAAAATTAGTTATTGGGAACCCCATGTAAAGCTCAAGAACGACCCTACCTTAGGCTAGTACGATCACTCATTCAGTAGGGAATAGTACCGGGATGTATAGCTCTCATGGTATATGTCAGTTAATGATAACCCCCATAGATGAATGTTATGAACAAAGTCTTCTTAAAGTTGTACTACTTAGGGTAGATGGTGGAATGGTACACTATCTATCAATTGCAGAAGTAGGAATTTAGAGGGAGTTTTGTATGTCCTTCATCAAAAGTATCAATGGGTCATTATATGATGAAAATAAGCATGATTAATATATTTCTATGTTTAATAAAGTAATGTGACTTTATGTTTAATGTTCATGAAAGATGTCTATTCTATGTCTCTTTTTAGGAAGCATGAGAGCTTTATGTCTAATATTGATGAAATTTATGTCAATGAAGTTATGTATGTGATATGCCTCGTGTAGAGTGATTCCTAAGTATCACTAAGTGGAACTAGTATCATGGGATTCTACTTTCGCATTGCACTAAGTGTAACTTTGGTGTTTTCTTGGAGGATTGTTTCATGTGATTTTCCTATCTGTATGTATGTTCTTCTACTGTCTTTAGTATTGAATGTTGACTTTTTAAATGAAATGATTTATTCTTATCCTTGCTTGTCTTAAGGATCACTTGTGTATGTAGTGAAGAGATTGTATGGGCGATCTCTTTAGGTCTACCTAGATGAGCCTTAGAATAACTTTTGATAGTAGTAGTTCATGTGATATTTATTTTGCAGTAAGCATGATCTTATGCTAAGAAAAATGTATGTTTTTCCTTATGTGCTAAATCAATGGTTTTAAATGATTTCTTGTAACTTTATTTACGATGGTTTTATCAAAATAGCACTACTAGTTTGTTTAAACTAAAATGCCCTTTTTTCTTGATTTTGCATAATGCCATACTATGTGCAGTTTTTGTACAAACCCAATACTTTTCTATACTCTAGAAGTATAGGTTGGAACAAGTGCAAGTTTAGAAGTAAAAGCTTTGGAAGTTGACTCTCTCAAGACACGGTATGTCCTCATATATTTGAGGACATAGTCATATTTCCTTAGTTTTTCATTTATACTTTTACAAGACCTATTATGTATTACTTTCAATGTAAAGGGACGTGTCCCTAAGATACTTAAGATGTTTATTTAAGTGGCTTGTGATGATAAGACTTATCTCTTAGTATTTCATAAAATTGTTTTCTTATTTATATTGTTGTGAAAAGTTTAAATTCTGCATTACTTCTCATATCTTATGTTATGAATGATAGCAAAAAGGATTGTACAAGAAATCCATGAGGTAAAGTACGTCTTGTGACAACCCAAGGAGTGCTCTAACTTTTAGGGTGTTCTTCGGGTCATTACATTAGTCTTCACTTTCCGAAAACCAAAACCCCTCCCTCAAAAAAGACTCTCTCAAAACTCCATTGAAGCTTAAACACAAGGAAGGTCTAGGATTGAAGGTTTTGGACGTGTTATTCAGCAATATTTCATGGGTGTTTTCACATTGAGATATTGTAGTTCATCCTTGAAACTTCTTTAATTCAAGGATCCATTCAAAAGACTTTTCAAAAAGGGTTTCAAAGTCCAACATCTTATATTTTGAATACTAAGCATGGTTCTTTGCATGAAAATGTTTTAATGAGTGACATAGGTTTTTTTTTTAAGTTGATGAATTTAATGTCAAAACCCCAATGAACTCAGTCTCATGCATATTATCAACTTATGACTTATGTAGTGGGTTTAGTTTATATGTTTCTATAATGTAAGAGTTGTGTTTCTTATATTATATTGTGAATTACCTAGTGCTTATTATATTATGATTATTTTGTGAAGTCTTGTAGAAAAAGTGTCTAAGTCTTGGATGAAGGGTAGGTTGGTTTATGTTGGTTAGTTCTTCTTGAAGTAGTCTTGAGTGGTATGGTCCATCTTTGGTGGCGGTGTTTACTTCAAGTATATGAGTATTTCTGGTTTTTGTGATTTTGGCCTTGAAGTCATAGTATTTGATGTAAGATGATGATTATGATTTATATCCATGGTGCCTTATGAACGTGTTAATGTATGTAATGAAGATATCATATCTAAATAAAGTATGTGTATATGTGATAAATAATAGTGTGTGAAGTATTATGATTAAAGGGGTAAGAATATTTAGAAGTTAATGTTTTAAATTTGGTAATATTTTTGAAAGGTGAGATTACATGTACCCACACACACACATGATAAATGAAAGAATGATGTTATCAACGTAAATGGGAGATTGTAGGGTAGGCAGTCTTCATGAGTAGAGATGAAGTGTCCAGACCATTCCCTGCTATTCCTAAAGAACTCTAGTAATGAAAGGGGGATTTTAAGGTGGACACTCTCCGTGATTTAAAATGAAGTGTTTATTAGCAACCTCACTATTCCAAAGAGCTTTCAAAGATAGGTTGGAGGTTGGATACTCTTTCTGAGTTGAAATATGGTTTTCAAAAGTAACCTTTTTGTATAAGTAATCTTGGATATTTGAGATGTGGTAATAAATAGTTATCACTTAACCTTTATTAAATAAATATTTAAGACTTCGTGGGAGAATTATGCTTAGAAATGAGAGTATTCGAAGAAGGACTGGATACTCTTCGTTACTAGCGATATTGTAACCAATGTACCTCTTAAGTTCATTACTCTTCGTGAGTCTAGAATGAGTTACTTAAAATTAATCTCCTTATCCCGTAATTATGCGCCCGCACAGGTGTAGCGATTGGAAAATCCATCTAAAGGCTAAGAGAATGATCCTACCTTAGGAAAGTAAATATCTCTCACTCAGTAGGGGTTAATACCAGGATTCCATGTCTAGTTGTAATCGTCTATGTTTGTTAAAGCTATCCCCACAAATGAATGTAATGAACTAACTCTTCTGAAGGGTCTATTACTTACAGTAGTTGGTGGAATAGGACGGTATATATCCATTTCATTAGTAGGCATTTGGAGGGAATCTAGGTGTGTCTTTATATAAAAATGATATGTAAATCAAGTAATGTGACCTTATGTCTAATTTTTAAGAAGCATGTTGATATTATGTCTAATGTTTAAGAAGCATGTTGATATTATGTCTTGTATGATGAAAGTTATGTAAAGAATGAATGTGATAGGCCTAGTCTAGGGTGATTCCTAAGGAGCACTAATGTGGTTGTAGCAGTATGGGATGCTACTCTCACATGGCACTAAGTGTGACATGGGGGTTATCTTGGAGGATGGGTCTTATGTAAAGTTTCTAGATGCATTTATGTTCCTTCTAGTGTATTTCGTATTGAATGTTGACTTGTGAAATGAAATAAATAATGCTTATCTTTGGTACTTTAAAGGATCACTTAGGTATATATTGTATAAATTGTATGGGAGGTTTCTTCATACTTTACCTAAGTAAGTCTTAGAATAACTTTGGATAGGAATAGTCTATATGATAATTGTGTTTACTATAAAGTGTGACCTTATGTTGAAGTTATGTAAGTTTTACTTTCTGTTCTAAACAATGACTTATATGGTATTTTGTGACTTAATTCATGAAGGTGTTACTAAAATAGCATGAAAGGTTATTTTAAATAAATTTCCTCTTTTGCATGTTTTTTGATAATGTCATACTTAGTACAATGTTTGTAATAACCCGATACTCTTATATATTTCAAACTATAGTTGAAGGAAAGTGAGTTTTCTTACGATTCAAAGCTTGGGATGTTGAATCTCTCAAGATTGTTATGTCCTCATATATTTGAGGACATGAATTATGTTTCTTTTGATTTCTCCTTTGAAGGCTTGTATAAAACTTACTATATCTGTTTCAATGTTAAGGGCCATGACCCTATGATGTTTAAGATGTGTCTTTAAATTGACTTGTGATAATGAGACTTGTTCCTTAGTTTATAAAAGAAGTTTCTTATTAATATCATTGTAAATTTTTTAATTCATCACTACTTTTCATACTTACATGATGAATGATAGCTAAGAGGCTTGTGCAATACCTCCATGAGGTCAAGAATGACTTTCAACTTCTAAGGAGAGCTTCCCGGTCGTTACAAACTTGGTATCGGAGCATAAGTTTTCAGGAATTAGTTTATGGTCCAAAGTATCACAAGCCACGTCTAGTAGACTTGTTCATCTGTGTGAGTCACGACACATCTATGAGAAAGAGGCTATAAGCCCATAAAAATTCCACTTTCTTCATAACTCTTGTGTCGTGCCATATAACATAACTCCATACAATCTCTCTTTTATTTACCTTGTTCGTTTGTCTTCTAGATATGAAAAATTGGAATGGGTGATCTTGTAAGAACGAAGGGAGATAAAGGTGAGTTTTGATGCTTATTGTGGTTTTGTGACTAGATGAGTATAAGGGAAGGTAGACTAGAAAGATTTTGATGTGATGTCATTTAAGGTTATGTGTGATATATGAGATTGGATGTATTATGATGTGAAGTTGTATTATGATGTAGTTCTAGTATGATAATGGTTATAATGGTTTAATGAAGTCCTTATTGGGACAATGACTTATCATACTTTATGTGCAATAATACATTAAAATTAAGGTGTATATTTAAGGAGTTTTCAAGGAATGTTGTAACTGTAAGAGTTGAAACTACCCTCTTGTGTTAGGGAAGTTTTATAATTGTCCTCGTGTTGGATTGAAGTTCTTGTGTAGGCTTACTCCTAAGGAGGGAAAATAGTGTGCTTTCTTAGGAAGGTTATTGTGAGTTTATGCTAGCACATAGTTGAATCCATATAGCTAGATTGTTTGTTCGCAAATGAATCTATCTTAATGGGTGCAAAGAGAAAGAGATAATTTTTATTCCATGAGTTCAAGGTATTTGGTGCCTAAGAGTTTAATGAGGTGATGTTTAAGGGAGTTTTTCTAAGCTTGAATCCTAAGTAGATGGTGTTGTGCTTGACTAGTAATTTATTGTTAGTTTTGATGACCACGAGTTAGGATAGTATGATTTCCCACATCATGAGAAGTATAGTGGGATTATGAAGTATGATAACTTGAAGATTCTTTGTAAGGGTCTTAATAAAAAGACATGATAATGTGTAAAGGATAAAATCCGGGACAAAGGCCTTGGTAAGTCATGGTTTATTATGGTTGTTTTGATTTGCTATAGATGGGTTTATCCTAGGTGGGAGACATTGAGTTGAGTAATAAGGTACTTGATATCCTTATCTTTTCCTTCTTTTCTTACACAAGCTTGAGGCCGAAACCCGTAGTAGTTTGGTTATGTTTTGTAGTCTTGCGTATGAATATGAGTTGCGTGCCTCCTTATTTTGTGAGATTTATTGATAATATGATGTTTTGTATGCTCTAGATATTATCATTGTTTCATGAGTATATTTGTAGTTAATCTATATTTCTCATGTCAATTTTTAGCTATCGATGTTTGCTTAATTGCTTCAAAATTGTTATATTTATGTTCCAATGTGTGATTTGAAAGTTATTACATGTTGAACATTGAAATTATGTGATGACCATGTCTAATGTTGGAGAAGGTATTTCTACCACAAACGAAATGAAAATGATGAAGAAAGTGTGAACTTTGAATTGTGGAAATAGTTCCAAATTTGCTTGTATTGCTTTGAGTGATTAATCATGTGTAGTTTGTGTTCTTTGTATGTTTAGTGAATTGACTATGCATATTATTTCCATGATTATATGTGTTGTGAGCTGCTAGTTTTTCACTGTAGGGGAGCACCCCCTAGACGTAACTGGTCAATGAGATTTCAAAAAGTGTCACACAAGCCTGTCGTATCAATCATTGCAAAATGTACTCTCAAGAAAACAATAAATTAAAACTTTCTTCTGTCAGGAAGAAATACTTTCCTTAATATGCAAGCAAAATAGTTTCCATAAAAACAATTGTCTTTACAATGTCTGTGTAAACCATCTAATACTTGGAATGTAAAACATTGGGACTAAGCCCATAAAAGACTTAAAAATAAAGACTAAACACATAAAAGGAACATGTGCGTCTTGTCCTCGAATCAATGAGGACTCACCAATATTTCATCTTCAACCCTTAGAAACCTATCCATCATCCATGGCATATTATGACATCCAATACCCTACACATTTCTCAGAACAAGAAAAGAAGGGGTTAGGTCATTAAATGAACTATTTATGGAAGCCATGCAAAAACCATGAAACCTTCATAAGAGAGTTTACGAGAAAAATCCAAGTCAACCAATCACATATCGAACACTTTCATGTAACAATAATCATATGACCATATTCACATAGACCGCCTATTAAAGGTTATCCTAAGACCCAGCTAAGTACTGAATCGACCGCCCATATAACCCTTTTACACACACCTAAATTATATTCAAGACTAGCTACAGTTAGTTATTCCAATACATACACCCTAAACATAAATTCGTTGATTGACCTCAAGCGACCCACTATGACTCAAAATAATATTTGTGCAAAAGTATCCTTTTTATGCCTTTGCAATTACATGTGTATCAGTCCCGACTCTTTCTTTGATTTAGTGCAGGCTTACATTCTCAAGTCCAACAAGATAAGTTATGTGGATCATATAATGACACAAATTCACCATGTACAGAAACCTCTACAAATTTTCCTCTCATCAAGGTACCCACTTTTTTGCACAACAACAAGTACCCTCACTTCAAAATAAATCCTCATTATCTACACAGTGATTATAAGTTTGGGTACAAGGATCTTTTTTCAACACTTACGCTAAAGAACAAGTTCAAATACATTTAGTAATCTTCGCCATTGCCTAGCCATTATCTTCACTTCTTAGGCCCACCAGACTAGACCATAAGATCACGCTAGGGCTTTTTTGGTTTGTAACCTAGGCTTAGGGTCAAGTGTGGTACATTTGGGCACATTTTTAGTGATTTTTTGCCCTCTATAACATTACCTCTAAGCTTCTTACCTACTTTCATTACCGTTGACATCCTATTTTTGTGTTATTTTCTTCTTTGCCTTTCTCCCTATTTTGGATGCGACTCTTACTTCTTTTCCATCTTTTATTTTCCATTATAATATATTTTGTTTCTTTTGATTTTCAATCAGTCAATAATTTCATAGAATCAAACCTTTTGCTTGACTAAGATTTTCTTTTCAACATCCAATTATTTTCATACCTATTTTTCGGTCTTCACTAATATTAGCCACCCTTAACTTATGACTTTTCCATGATTTAAGGTACACAATACCCGAAGTCGGGTCAGAGCCAAGATGAGGTAACTTTCTACATTAGCCACTCTCGACTTAGGCTTTTAGCCTATGTCGAGGTCCAAATGTCCATGGATGGACTAGTGCCAAAACATTCAATACTGGGAAGGTGAGTTGGTGAATTAAAAAAATTGGTTTATTACAGGCTCAACATATTTGCATCAACAAGGGAAATTTTTTTAATTTGGTTATCTTCTTTAAGTCTTGATATTGGATATTTAGAACAAGGGTTTATTATCACTTACTAAGTTCTAATACAGATTTCCTTCTCAGGACTAATAATACAAGTTCTACGAAGGTACAAACTATTGAATATTCAAATCTCTTTACACTCTCTTAGTATATTATTACACTATCAGATTATCATATTTCCCAATTTAGGTGTTTATTGATGGTTGTGTAGTGGGTGCCGATCTATGTCATAATTAGAGACAACATATTCAACTTATTGTTACCTATACATGAAAGCACTATCTAGAACGGGGGATCATTTTGTATGCCATCATGCTTAGTTTTTAATGGTTTTCTGCTTGTAGAATCTTCGACATCCAAGTTCAATAGAAAAGTAACCAGTCTCTTGGAGAAAAACAACACAGGAAAGAAAAACCCAAAAGAGGATTGTGAGTTGGGTTACTCAGACTTTACCCTACCACTAACTTTCGATTTACCCCAACCCCAATACAAAAAGTCTAGGCATTGTCCCCAATGCAATAAAATCAAAAGGGTAGGATAGTAGGTGAAGCCAAGTTGTGGTTCATAGAACCGAAGAACTATCAACATTTTGGTGGGTCCGATTTCCCAGAATCCATAAGATCAACACTTGGGTCACCCTCAATAGTGACACTTCAACCTCCACACAATAAGTAGTAATCACATCATTAACCACCGGTACAAAACTGTATGCCCCATCAGCCATCTCTTGTACCCTCTTTTGATGTAGCTTCTCATCCACTTGGGAAGCCTGCCTAGACGCTCTAGCTCTTTCCTCTCTATCTCTTTTTAGAACGGGCCTCATCACCGACCTCAGTGGTATGAATGGAGTGGTGCCTGTTGGTATGCACGGGCTACTTAACCGGTGGCTCAGCATGAACATTGAATAAAGCATCAAGCACCTTGTCCTTTATGATTTGTGGGAGAGAAAAGTCTAGCTCAATTGCCCTCGCATTCAAAATAACTTCTACATAAGCTCGTAGTCATGCCAACTAAGTCTGAATATAAGAGAGGTTAATGGTCGTGGCTAGCCGTGCTAGTACACGCAGCTCCAAGACAGCGACACATTAGTGAACAGTCTAAATTTTCTGCTCGGTCTGCTGGGACACCCTATTCTCTACTCGGTCCTCAGCCTAAACATTGGAATTTGGCATCCAAAGAAGCATATAGTTTAGCAGGTTGGCCATTTGGGCTTCTAACTTCTGGACTCATGCTAGAGGGACCAGTGTTGCAGATGGAGGCATGGATCGAGATACGTAGAATCAGCCAAGGAGGTGTGAGAAGGCTCTAAAGTAGCAGCATCATCGTTGAGCCATCTCAATCCTTGTCTAACTCCACAGTGTCCACGAAGTTCTCTATCAGTGAAGGCATCTCAATCCTAGGTCCTCTACGTGGAGCCACTACATTGGTCTCATACTTGATGAGGCCTATATCTACTGTCCCTGCCGGGATAAAGAGTTTGTCACAGTGCCAAATGGGGCTCCTGCATCCCTACATAGTTAGAAAATAAGACAAACAAATGGGTAAGTTTTAGAGTACTTGAAGGACCTCCAATGAAATGCCGATATCAGCACCCAATAAAAGTCTATCTCCAATCGTGCTACAATGGCTGCTACAAACACTAGCCTATCTTATGTGACTACATTATCAGCCTGCGTGGGTGATAACCTATGTCAAACTAACAGCAAGAACAATTTGGACACAAATGTAAGGATGACCTTCTCTCGAGGATCTATCACCCACTCACCCATCTCACGATCAGATGCCAGATATTGAGCCAACTATTTCTTTGGTGCCTCACTATGTGCAACACTCTTACCAAACTCCCCACCCTATGAAACCTGCAACCTATAGTAAACCTCTACAATATTGCGCGTCGCATGTGCGCCAATGGTTGGACCTTATAGGAAATTGTTTATGGTTGGTTCAGAGATATCACCCCCGCAGCCCCGGACTAGTGTAGATGTAAGAGGATCCTATTTGGAAGGTCTCGCCCGCCTATCTAGGGCATCTCTGAGAGTAGCTATGTGGGAAGCGTAGAACTCTCTGACTATCTGCTAACTATTGGTGCCTAGACTCCGTGTCACACCCGGGTCCTAGACCATAGATTAGACCGGCGTCATTAATGTCTCAGAGGTCGCAGACAAGCCTCTTCTTAGCTTTCATCACAATAATACTGTTAAATTTAGCGGAAAATTTAAAAAATTAAATTTACTAAACTGTACTTCGACTTCAAATAATCATTGCATAAGAGTGATATACTAACAGTTCAAAATAAACAGCCATCTATTAACAGATTAAAAAAATAAAATGAAGTATTCATAACATCATCAATAGCTGCCAAACCGGCCTTAATACAAAAGTTTGAAATTTTTTTTGAATGGAAACGCTAGGGAAAACATTAACTAGCTATTTCTAATTTACTAATGCTACAGAATAAATGGAAGTCATCCTCGAACTCAAGAGTACCTACCAAAGTGTGGAGGTACTACTCCAAACAGCTTCAACTAATCTTTAATCTTCTTGAAGGACGTGCACCTATAAAAATTGTAATTGTATATGGGTTAGTACACACTTGTACTAAGTATGTGTGTATGCACATAAACAGATAAGGACTATGCATTGGCAATGAAAGCTCTTCCAATAGAACCATGCCATTTTTGGAAAGTGAAGTCCCTTAACTTTCCTAATTCGTTATTTATGAATCATGCTATGAATATGACATATTTTAATGCATTTACAGGAAACAACTAATTTTATATATGAACATAAACCTTGGAATCATGAACATAATTTTAGAAGAACTCAAGCAAAATTTAATATTTTTGCTTTCCTTAGGCCGAGAGCTCCCTCTCCCAGACTTAGTTTACTTTTAAGTCTTTTCTCCTTTTTGTTGTGTAGTTCAATGATATCCTTTAATCCTATGTTTTACTTACAATTGCAATGTTTCATTGTAGACCCATTGCTATAATGAATAAAGTAAGTAATCCAAAAGACTAACGAAATGATTTGACTACCCTACTTAAAAGTTGTTCTTTCCTTTATTGTTAAATTGGGGCATGAAGACTTTATAAGCCAATCATTATTGTTAATGGCCATTATTTGATCGTTTGCATAATAGAAAGATGTTGGGGAATATATTCATACTCCAATTGATGAGTCATTATGTTTTTCTCTCTTTATTAGCATAAGCCAATAACTGTTAAAAATTCATTCTCATCAAACAGAGATGATTTTGTATACTTATGCTTTTGTTTACTTAATTCACTTTCAACTTACAATTATTCTTATTTGATCTCATGTTCACTTTTAACATGCTAGGTTGTTTTAGGATATTCTTCTAAGACTTCAATTAGGATCTTTCTGTGCAAGGACAAAGAATGACTTACATCATTACTCAGACTAACCTCACCCTTTGGTCATCCAATACCAAAACACATCATCTTCCTAGTTCCTTCTTTCTTTCTTTCTTAGTTTATTAAGGAAATATTTAGCATTTATGTGACATAAATATCTTGAGCTAACATAAAATCCAATGTCTTCTCCACACTTAAAAGAGGTGGTTCACCGGCCAAAATGAAGTCGAATACTTCCTAGCTTTCTTAGGTGGATCAACTAGCTAGTAACCTATGCTGGGAACATAGTTCAATGTCTAGGATAATTTGGAGACCCTTGTAGACCTTGTTTGTAGTATCATTAGGCGTACATGTGTTTGCACAAGCTCATTTCTTGTCTATTGATGCTTAGCTCCATTTATCATACTTTACAACTTGTAGAGTTAACTCATACACTATGGAAGCTTTCTTTTAGTATAAGGTATACTTAGATTAATTTATGACTTGTAATATCTTTCTATTCTTGATGAATGTAAACTTAAATCTTAAATCATCATTATGGTGTGAATTAGACTTGTCTCACGATTTCTAACACCCTCTTATGCGAGAATCTTTTACATAATATTTTAGGTGCAGGTGAGACTTGTCTCACTTTCTTTTACACCCCATTCTAGGTCAATTTCATAACTCATAAGCTTTTAGTCATTTCAATGTTATTTGGTAGTCATGTACACTTCTTTATGAAAGTTGCATGGACTTATTCAATATGTTACTATGTTCACAACTTCATTTAGATAGGGTATGTTGGGAATTTTCCCAATCATTGGCATACCCTAGGTTTTCAGTTCATTATGTTACATCTTGTCAAGTAAATATTTAACATGTATTTGGACTTACAAGAAACATCATAATATACATTGTCCATATAAGATTGGTATGACACGGTCATTGGCCAATTCTATTACATATTTTGCAAAAAATATTGATGGCCAATTTATTGGCATAAACCAAAACATTCACTAAACACTTATCATGATATTATCACTAGACAAGTCAACTAACATCAGGAATATACTATAATAATCTCATAATATTAAGCAAGCCAACATTTAACATTTAATTAGAATATAAGAAAAAATCAATGCTTAGTTTGGCTAAACAATGAAGGTTATTTGGCATGGAAAATTCATTAACTATCTTTGATTCTCATTCTTATTTCTTCTTAGAAACATTGCATTCCAAAAACATACAAATATATCAACTGTAAACAGATACATTCCTCAAAACCTTCATTCCTTTAAAGAGTAAACCGAACTTCATAAACGATTTATAACAATTTCAGCTTCTCGAACACAATTAGGCATTACAACATTTCTTATCTCATGTAAATGATACTTTATTCATACGGTTCTAACCTATAGGTACAAAAACCTACACATAATGATTAGTTAGAACCACATACCAACAACATTCTCGATTTTATATTATACATACTACTAAAATAGGATATAGGGAGAACTAGGGAGATGAACATTCCACAATTTCATTAGGAACAACCCTAGTTTGGTTTTCTTGTATTCAAACATTTGAAAAGCATCATGTGGAAGGCATCCGATAGAGAAACCCATACCTTACTGTAGATCTGAATCTACAAATATAACCGTATACGTAGAATGAAAATCTTGAAGAATTTCCTTAAAATTTTCTAAGAACCGAGAGTATTTCATTCTATTTTTCTTATGGTTATTCACTATTTTTAAGTTGTGAGTTTCTACTTGATAAGCATGAGTCTAAGTCTTAGGATTTGAATATTGACTAATTCAACTTAGGATAATTAACTTAATTAAATAAATAAATTAGCTAATTACCCAAATGCCCGTCCTAAATTGACTAAAATAAGAGAGAATTTGACTTACCCATATTCTGAAAATTAGCTAATGGTCTAGTGTTTTATTATGAATTTAAATTAATTAATTAAGTTTATAATTTAATAATTAAGTTACCTATTGTAATTAGTAAATTACCCCTAAGTCACTAGTACCATAATCAACCCATTTGGACCATCTTAGGTTAGGTACTAGGATGTTTTTTAGTTCGCTACTCGGCTAGTGTCACACGGTTAGATCATAAGATTTCGGGCACACTATTTAGTTCATTTTAGTTAGTCCTAGGTTAGTCATATAGTAAGGTAAGTTAGTTAGATCCTAGGTTTTGTTAAGAAGCTCAGCCCCACGTTGCTTGACCCGACGCGTGTCGGCCCCCTAACACCATAACCTAATCGGTTGGGCTTGGCCGCTTGGTCTTTCGCAAGTAGCATATGTGGTTGTGAATATGCTTGCACATGTGTTTCCATGCACTTTCCTAACCGTGCACTTTGTAGTTACACTTGGAAAGTTCACTTCTTGTCCCAATGATCCTCACTATGTCCTTGGGCACTGCTTAATATACATGATCATTTGAAATGATCATGTGCTATGGTACCTAGGCTTGACACATGGATGTCTCGTACCTAATGTGTGTAAGCTAAGAAAACAAAAAATTTATCTTATGGTCTTATTTACAGGTACAGTTCCTAAACAATCTTTGATTGGAGCATTTGAACATCAACATGTATTATAAGTTACTTGTTGATACATAGAAATTGGCTAACAACCTTAAGTCAATATTCTCTAACATGCCCAATATTCCTATGTACCCCAATAGATATTCTTAAAACTTAATAGACTCTTCACTAGACAAGTATATTTTATGGAATGTTACACTCTGAGCCATCCATTTAAACTTGTGCAGGTTAAACAATACATGCACCTCAGGGACCGTGTATAAACTCCCTGTGAGAACTCAACGCTCCGAGTGCATCCCTATACAACTGGTATTGACTTATGATACACCATCAGTTTGTTCCTCAACAATAGGAATGGGGTCAACAAATCAGGGTGCGGGAGTAGATTTCGAACTGGTAGCCTTACTAGACGAGGCTTGCTGGTCGTGGCCCTCCAACCTGGTGGCTTAATGGTGGATGACTTTTTCTCAATATATTAGGATGACCTTGATGTGATGGAAGAATCGGACTAGGATGCTGAGCCCCCTTCTGAACTAGAGATACCCTCGACCGGTGAACAGGTTTGTATGTTGTCCTTGTTAAACTGGAAGGAAGTGACTACGCAGGAAATCACCTTACGTAAGGGGCACCCCTAGTGACCCTAGCTCCTGCAGAAGATGTTATAGAGCGTGGTGGAACATATGCAGGGTCTTGTTCAATGTTGGAATCCACGATCATCTGACAATACGGGGCAACAACATTTGATTTACGCCTCATGGAGTAGACAATATTCTTCTTGGGAGCCATCGGTACATGTAGAGTAGTTGTTAGTCTTAACTAAGAATTTTTTAATACTAGAAAATTACTTGTGAATATAAAACTTGTTACTCAGAAGCACAAATTATTTTTGAAAAGTCAGGTCGACGGGCATCAATGATGGTCCATCGATCATATTCATCAGTTGATACTTAGAAGTATTTTAGAGTTGAAGGAAAAATATTATGTTGTGATGGAATCGATGGACGTGCAGAAAATTTTGTCGATCATTCGATGAACCAGAACCTAATTTAGTCGTCTAACACTAAGATTTTTTTAAGAAGTTTGTACAAGACAGTTTCTCTGATGGAAACGACTGACATGTAGAACGGCCTACCAATAAAT
Organism: Solanum lycopersicum; assembly: GCF_036512215.1. Lineage (NCBI taxonomy): Eukaryota > Viridiplantae > Streptophyta > Magnoliopsida > Solanales > Solanaceae > Solanum > Solanum lycopersicum. The sequence continues at coordinate 43,053,350 of NC_090811.1, read as the reverse complement.
CAATGGACCGTAGTCCACTTCCATCGTTTTAGATTTGGACATTGCCAAGAGTGATGTTGATGATTGACCCCATCAACGGCCGATCGATCACTTGATGGTCCATTGATAGGGTCTCTTACTATTGGCCTGAGGCAAATTTTAGGCCTTGTTACAAGTTCAAATTTTTCGGAAACAACCCAATCAACTTTTAGACCGGCAAAATTATTTTGATACACTAAGAACGAGTACGTCATTCCTTGGGTTCTAATTTCATAAAATTAGCATTCCAATTGTGATATAGTATGGACCCTAAGTCAAAATTCTTAGAACTACAAAGATACTCACATTTAATATATATTTAAAGTCTACCATACCACACTTTATCATTCCAAGGGATGTAATTACACATTTCTTATTTTTTAGCGTGCAATTTCACCAAATATAGTCCCAAGGTCAAGATCCTCTTCCAAATTCTGATTTAGATCTATGAACAAAAATTTAGAGCTTTCAAAGAAATTGAAATACTTTTCTGGGTAGTGGAGTGATTATCTGCACTTGCGAACTTTAAAGGAGTAGCCCACGTGCCAAAACATGATCATCGGCCAAAGGGTTCTTATTTTTGAGTGTTATGGGACTTGGTGAAGTTGAGTTTTAGTAATAAAGGAAAGAAATATAGGAAGAAAAATGGATATGCAAGGAAATTTTTTATATATATTCAAGAGGGAATGAATTTGAAAAGTTATGACTTTTAATAATACTGATTAGGTCGGGTCGGGTAACTGGAACACTTGGACCTACGATACCCCGTCAACGATCCTTATGTCAATCGACGGTCTCAGGACTTAGAAAAAATTAGAAATATTCCTTTGATCTACGGACACCATCGACGGTCCATCGATGGGGTCTGTAGACCTCTATGCTACATCATTTTCTACAAATTGCTCTTTTTGCTCCCTCCACATGTAAAACCCTTTAGGCCATTATTTTTGTTCATTTCTTGACTCTCTTGTGACATAGAACTTATACTAATCTCTAGAAAACACTAACACACAAACAAAAATAAAATAATGAGAACAAAACAAACTAGGAAAAATTACTATTTGTACAAAGAAAACAAAACCTATTGTTGGCTAAAGGATACACCTTATTTTGCCTCCCTGGAAGATATTGATTTAACGTCTCTTCACAAATCAGGCCCCTTGATTACTCAGACTCCATCAAGATGATAGGCGTCAACCACTTCATGAACACTCTCCACATGCCCCACATATATTTTTATCCTTTGACCGTAGACTGTGACCTTTGCGCCCTCCTTATTCACCAACTCGACTGTTCTATTTGGAAACACATTAGTGATGAGGCATAGCCATGTCCACTTGGACTTGAGTTTTCCCAAAAACCGGTGTAAGCAACCTCAAATTCTCGCTTTTCAATTCTTTTGTCGTTCTACTTCTTAATTTTCTCTTTTTAGATGACTGAAATTTCGTAGTCCTTGAGGAAAAACAAATAAAACACATTCAACCAATTCAATTTTTCTTCTGCAAATTTAGTCCAATCCATCTTCAGTTTCTTCATTGCCCGTATTTTCTTGTTCTCTAACTTAACCGGCAAGTGACAAGCCTTCCCATATACAAGTTGGTACCGAGACATACCTATGAGAGCCTTTTATGTAGTGTTTTAGGCCTACAAAGCATAATATAGTTGTTCTATTAGTATTTACTATTTTTGCCAAAATTTGCTTGATCTCACGATAAGACACCTCAACTTGCTCTCTAGTCTATGGATAGTACGGAGTAGCCTCATTATGTCAAACACCATATTTCTCCAGTAGGCCTTTGAACAATTTATTACAGAAGTGAGAGCTACCATCACAAGAAAACAAACATTAATCTCACACTACGCTAAGGGAGGTTGTCATTCAAGTAGAGTTAATATTGAGGAGGATTAGACGTGTTCTTGAGTGGAGTTTTTGGGAAGAAAATTCATGGTTGAACATAAAAATAAGGTATGGATTTTCTTACTCATTGTCCCATTCCCAAGAGACCCTTAAGGCACAGATGAATATACTAAAAATTACGGTTGTTGTCATTCTTATAGAAATCTTTGTCCCTAGTATCCCTTTGATCTCAATATGATATAGGTTAGAGATTTTATTTTTATGTTTGCTAGTAATTTATGGATGAAGTTTGATTTTCGTGATAATGCTTTTTTCATTATGTGTTTGGAATTGTAAGCATGTTAAGTTATGTCAAACCAAAGTATGTAAAAATGTTTTTATGGTTGAATTTTATGTGCGAATGTTCGTGTAAATCATGAGGTGTAAAAAGAAGCTAACAATAGTTAACAAATTTCCAGCATTTGGTAGGTTGGGTACGTCAAAACAAAATGGTACAAGATGCAATGAAAAATGAATGTAAAATAAGTGAGATTACTAAGGATTGAACTCAACACATCATTACATGAAAGGTACAAAAAAAAATCAACAAAAGATTAAGCCAAAAATGGATTGGAAGAGACTAAATTTCCTGCATGCTGTAAATTATAGCCGCGGCCAACTTTTTAAAAAATAAGCTTAAATTAGTTTTTTTTTTAATATGTGAGGTCATTGGGGATTGAAACCATAACCTCACTAACTGAAAATTTCATAAAAATTTCGTGAGAAAAACGCAAGGAAAAATAGATGTGGTGAGTGGGGATTGAACCACAATACCTTGAATAGATGAGAGAGTTTGGAGAAAAATAAAGGAGAAAATAAATGTGGAGAATGGGGATTGAACCCACAACCTCTTAGTGAGAATGTTAAGAGATAATTTAAAAGAAAAATAATTAGCTTGTGGGGGATTGAACCCAAAACCTCCTTGACTTAAACGAAAAAGTTGAGGAGAAAAAAAGAGGAAAAATTATGGGGTTAATGGGGATAAACTAGGGTCCCCCAAATATGAAAAATGTGATTATAAAGTTTAAAATAATATCAAGTGTTGTCCAAGGGATTTGAAATTGGGTTCCTTGCCCAATTTCGTATTGACACATAAGTCATACGTAAGTAAATATTTAATGAATGCTGCCTCTAAAGATCAAAACTAATATCTTGGTATGTCTGAAAGATGCATAAGTCTTGTACCACATAATATTTGGTAAATATTAATAACTTAATCAAACTATAAATGAAGCCCCATGGTTTGTATGTATAGACCCATATGTCTAGCATACTTTTAAATGTAAGTGAACCGAAGATGTATGTAATGAAATTATGAAACCCTAGAAGAGTTAAGTAGGAGTGTAAAATACACTAAATGGCCAAGTGCATTGGTATATGATGAAATGAACAACTAAATGATGAAATTAACAATGAAATTATGAACCCATAGAAGGGTTAAGTAAGAGTGTGAAATACACCAAACGGCCAAGTGCATTTGGCATATGATGAACTGAACATTCATGTAAAAACTGGTGAGTAACTATGAAGAGCAAACGTGCATATGATAATGAATGTGGTTACAACAAGATATGAGTCTAATGTAAAATATTAGATAAATCTCAAATGAGCGTAATTAAATGTTACAAAAACGTACTCACCTATGATAGTGTAAGTTTAATGAAGAGACGAGCCTCTTTGAACACTTTAATGAAAGTATTGATATTAAAACACAGAAATCATCTAATAATCTATGATGTCCTCATACTAGAAGCCAGCTTCCATGATGTGTGAGTTGAATGTAATGGAACTTTATACTGAGCACCGATAGACTAGCTATGAGCGGTGATGCCTTCTTTCGGGAAGGGTGGAGGTTCACGTAACTCTAATGAGATGACATTGTCCGACATTCCGGGTATGGGTCTCATTATATCCCCTAGTCTTTGAACCTATACTGCCAATATAGGGATCTGGTAGGGTTTAATTCACATGTACGTTAGCACGTTTTGTATCACTTTGGCTGGTGATTACACCTCTTTTCGGTGTAGGGTTTCATGACACTGGATTTCATAATGCTCACACGATCTATGTCGATTAAAGTTAGAGTTCCTAATAAATGGATAAGGCCAGCCTCAAATGATGCACATAATGAAACAAATGATACCAAAGGTGTTAGGATAGCATAATCAAGAGGTGAGTTAAATTCAAATAATGACATTAGGTCATTCTATCATTGAACAACAAACCGGATAAAAGTCTTAGATTACATCCTAGGTATAGCTGGTGTTTACAATTGCCCATAAATGAAATGAAATGAAGCACGTATTTTTAATGAATGAATAAGACTCTATATTTGCTAAAGAAGAATCCCTAGTTGAGGTCCCATATGTTGAGCCCTAGTTTTTGGGAAGTCTTAATGTCAAGACCATGATTCCATGGTCTCATTGCATAGGAATGAAGGATATGAACATCGTTATTTGTTATATGAATTATGATATGTGCTATGTTCACTATGTTATGTGTTGTTCGCAAAATGATAAGTTTTATGATACATGTTAGACTAATGGCATGACTTTCCAAATCCAAATTTGGCAGGTCCATTGACTTTCCTGATCCAAATTTGGCAAGTCCACTGACTTGACTTTCCATAAATCATGTTGTTAGGAATGAGCTATTTTTTCTGATGCATGTCACTGGGGTGTGCGTGCATATAACCATACTTAGTACAAGTGTGTACTAATTCCATACAATTATATACTTTCAGGTGCAGGCACAGGTGGACGTTAGATCTTATAGTATGACGTTGCAGCTTCCAGACGTGGAGTTTTCATCTGGACTTGGTAGGCCCTCATGCTTTCGAGGTTGTGTACTATTATTATATATCTTAGATGTAGGCCTAGCTAGTGGAGCATGTTCCACTTGTGTTTCATTTCCCATTTCATTTATGGTTTCTTTTTAGTTTATTTAGTCGATATAGGGTTATGAGGCTTTGCATAGGCATTGCACTAGTTTACTTATATTGGAATTGTGAGTAACGTGTTATGATATGTTGATGAAATATGTTATAAGCATTAATTGTTGATTATGGTTTCATTGTGGTATTGTGGTCTTATATGTATATTAGTAATGTGCATAAAGGTTTTTAGAGTGATTTAGTTTGTTTTGAACAAAATATCCTTTTTTGCATTTTTCTAAATGTTGTAATTGCAATTGTGTTCATACTTAGTACATGTGGTTTTTATTAACCCATATTCTTTATATTTGTTCAAAAATGTAGGTTGCCCATTCAACAAATTCAAGGCCACTTTTAGGAAGCTTGGATAAGATCTCCAAGTTAGTCAGTCCTCACATCTGAGGATGAAACCCACTATTCTAGTTATAGCAAAATGACTATGTCTAAAACAATGTTCATTTATCATCTTCTAAGACTTTATTGTAAGTTGTATGTGATACATATATTATAATAATGTAACGGATATGTCCCAAATCTTGGACTTCTAAAAATAGATTCTTATGTGTGAGATAACATTTGACTATGTTGTTAAACGAGAAGTCTATTTAAACTTCATATATACATAAATGAGAAGTATATGTATACTTCATATGTAAAGTATTAACTTTTTCATATTTTTCTACATAGATAATGCGCTGATGTATGTTTACAACTCGTTTAAGGAATTTGAAAGGACGAAGACGCCACTTACGACTAGGGGGTGCTCCCCGATCGTGAAAACCATGGTATCAGAGCATGAGGTTCAATCATCTTAGGATTGATGTCTCACTGAACCATGTCTATGTAGAGTCTTGGTTGTAATTGTGAAGCGCGACACAGTTATGAATGACAGGCTACGTGATTCTTAGGTAATCTCACTTTCTTGGTATTTCTATGTCGTGCCTCCAGAATCTTAGCTGTACGTGTGCTTTTTCATATAATCATTTTATTGTCATTATAGCCTATGACTACTAGAAGGGAAGCTGCATGAAAAGTTAAAGAGGATATTTCTAATACGGGAGCTCCTTCTTAATAAAACCAAGCTACTCCACAAGGCAATCAAACTCCTCCTAAAAACAAGGTCCTTTAGGTGACCAAGATTCGGTCAATCCTCCGTCTATGATGGATAGAGAGACAAGGTCAGTTTTCCAAAGTTTGTCTCAATCCATACTACTCAAGCTCAAGTTGAAATTTTTCAAGTTCAAGCTATGATGGCCCAATCAAACCGAGAAGTTGCATTCATTGTGAACCAAAATACTAGTGCCATGGCTTTTCAATTGAGGGACTTCACAAGGATGAATCCTCCCGTATTTATTTTTTATAAGGTTGATGAAGACCCACAAGACTTTCTTGATGAGGATAATTATACCTTGTATTCTATGGTGAATTAAATTCATATTAGAAGTTCTATCTAGACGCTAATTATCTCAAGGATGTGGCTCAAACATGGTACACTCAATGGAAGGACAATAGGGCTTTTAGAGAGGGTCCCGTGAGTTGGGCAATCTTTATGACGGACTTTCTGATAGGTTCTTCCCACAGGAGAAAAGAGAGGAAAGGTGGGAGTGTTCATCAACCTTCATCAAGGGGGTACCAGTCTTCAAGAGTATTCCTTGAAATTCACTAAGTTGTCCAACTATACCACTTCCTTAATGTGAAATCTAAGGGATGAAATGAACCATTTTATGACGGGTGTTTTTGAGGATCTAGTGGAAGAATGTTGTGCGGCGATGTTTCATGACAACATGTACATTTCTCGTTAGATGGTTCATTCTCAATAAGTAGAAAAGAGTAGGATTAAGAGAAAGAATAGGGAGGCCAACAGGTCAAGGTCCTATGATGACGGTACTTCTAAGGCAGGTTTAAAATCTAAAACAAGACAAGGTTTATAAGAGATTCTGTAACCAATTTCCTTCTAACTTCTCGATTGATAATAGGAATAGGGTGCCTAACTTTCATGACCCGAAAGTACCCCCTAGAAGTTAGGAAGAACCATTGGATCGGGACAAGCTGTACTTGACCCTTTGGGGTCCTGTACAAGCTCTTTAACTATCGTTCATTACATAAGACATTAAAAGTAGTGTGGAATTAAAACATTTCACAAATAAATTTATAAAGGAAAATTTTTTCATGAATACTAAGGAAGTTCCATAATCAAAAGACAAACTAAAAGACACTATATTATAACATAAAAATCATCATTTAACACATACATAAGTATTTTCAATAATTTTTCACAAAAAACCATGTTTACACTAAACTACAAAATCTTACAGTGAGTTCATTTTTTTACATTGCAATGAACTACCTAAATCCCAAAACAATGAACTCCCAAAGTCAATCCAAGAGGGAAAAAAACTCATATTCTTAGTAGTTTTCCTAGATAAGGTAATCCTTACACTCACCAAGGTAAGACATGAAGGAAACTCCCATACACCTCCTTCAATACACACATAGGTGATCCCCAAGACTACCTGTATAGGCTAACTCGCCTCGGGAGAACCGGTCCCTACTCAATGACAAAACATTTGGAGAACACTCAAACAACACACTAAGACTTCCCTTTCTGAATACCTACTTAGTGTAATCAGTAGATGTCGTCCCATTCAACCACCTACCCAAAGTAGTACACTCTTTTTTAACACTGAGCTCATTCAATTCATATAAGAAACCCCAAGACTCCCCTTTCGGAATGATTACCTAGTGCAATGGATAAATGGCATACCATTCCACAACCTACCCGAAGTAGTACACTCTTTTATAAGACTTACTACTTTAAATTCATATAAGACTCACCAAGACTCCACTTTCGGTATGCCTACCTAGTGCAACGAATAGATAGCGTCCCATTCCACTAACTACATTAAGTAGTACACTCTTTTAGAAGACTTAGTACTTTCATTTCTTTTTGTGGGGGTGTGCTTAACCGACAGATTCCATGAGAGCTAAACATGGAATCTTGATACTTCCGTTATAGGATAAGGGCCCCCTACTTGCCTAGAGTAAGGTCTTTCTTTTAGCTTTTACAAAGCTTTCCCAATACCTAAACCTACGTGGGTGCATACTTAAAGGATAAGTATATAGACACTAAATAACTCATTCTCTACGAACGAGCAATACTCATGTAAAGAGGTACATTGTAATAAAACATCCTAACTCAGAATGTGTAACCACTCCTTTTTCATATCCTCTTGGTGCTACGCATATCTACCTACGAATTCTAAACATTATATAATATAGGTTAAAGATGAATAGTGCACACCACATCTCAACTCACGAAGGGATTTCATCCTTTTAACTATCTTAGTAAACTCTTAGGATGTAGTGAGGTTGCTATTAAACACTTCATTTCAACTCACGAAGAGTTTTCACCCCAAAACTCCTCTTTCGACTTCACTTATTTTTATTTAGTAATTTAAGTGTGACTGTTTGTGTTTACATGTGAACACACCTTGCACATAAGCATTAGTTCATTTACATTGAATTATATACATGCTTAGACCTTCATTCTTCACATTACACACTTTAACATGCTTCTCAAATTCATATAAGTCATTTAGACATAATCTCTAGCATTCTTCTCATAATAAGTTTCATAATCCACATTAACAAAACAACATCATAATCATATTAATTCACATAATGTTCCTTCATGGCCTCTTTCACAATATAGAAGTAACTTCACATTCATACAATTCAAGTAAACACCGCCACAAAGAAGGTGGACCATACCACTCTAGAATAATTCATAATAAGAGTTAATTATGCAACAAACTTACTATTCTTCAAAATATTTCACACCTATTCCTAATTTAATAAATAATTCATCAAAAATTATCCCTTTAGGCAGTATCTAAACAACAATATCAATACAAGGAAACCAAATCGCAAAGACTACCAAACTATGCTCATTTAACCTATTCCTTTAGCCAAAATTTGATAAAAGGGTTTAACATGAAATCATTAGAGTTTTAGCATTAAAATAACCAACTAAAATTAGAAAAATCATATTTGAATCATTTAAAAAGTTTTCATGCAAGACCCATATCTAGAAATAAAGATAGAAGGAGTTAGGGTTGAAAACCTTTTTTTGAAAATCTATTAGAAAGGATTCCTTGAATGGAACAGGTTTAAATGATGACTAAATTACCTCAATTAGAAGAAAAAGCAATGATTTTTAATTAAAAAACGTCCAGTAAAAGCCCTCCTAGTTCCTCTTGACTTGTAGCTTCTATAGAGATTTGAGAGAGGGCTTTGGGCTTTTTAGAAAATGAAATCTAAAGTTAGGTATTAGGGTTTAAAACATCGTAATATACATAAAAGACCCTAAAAATATAAATCAAGGTTCATTAAATACTTGGGGTGAATTTACCAAACACCCCAAGCCAAGGCAGTCTTTTAACAGCTTTTTGGCAGCAGCAGGCACGACTCCAACGTACGGACCATTTCTCCATCGATGGCATGTTGGTGGTAGTTCGTTGGTTGACTCTGCAAAGTCAAAATCATGAAGACCTGCAGTTCCAATTGACGGACCAAGTAGATGATCCATCTATAGGTCAACTGGTCGTCGACTGGTTCCGCTGGTGGACCCTGCCAGGCATTTTTGTGTCCTAGTCTTGGGCCATTCTCTAGCAACCCTCGAGGGTCCTAGGTGGGGTCATACCTTGACGTTTAACGTATAAATATAGTATCTAGGTCTTAGGAACATCCTAAAACAATTTCGAACAAAATTTACATGTAAAACTCACCAAAATACATCAACACACATAAACACTTTCTAAGACACACGTTCCGAATGTCATGAACGTTCTTGGACGCTTGACCTCCAAATGTCACCAAACTTCATACACTGCCTAATAACATCAATGTTACTCATTTTAACACAAAACTAACTCACAAAACATTTAGAAAGCTCTAGTTCACCTTAATTCATTTTATGGTGTTACACTATATCCCACTTAGAACAACATTCATTCTCGAAGGACACTAAAACTTTAAGAACATCAACGAATCAATTAAAAACACATAACAAGTTACAATCATGATAAAACATTCATAGTCAAGGAACCAACTAAGAAGGAGAAAGATTTCACATTTTCAACACTTTGCAACACAGCCAACTTTGCAACAACCTTCACATTTCAAAATTCACCCTTATTCTTCATTTATGGAGGAACTAACTTCTCTGACAGTAAAAATTCTCATATACAACACTTTTACACACATTGAAAAAAAAATTGAAAACAAAGAAATTTTTTTCAAAAGTGAGAAACTTTAAAATGATCATTCACTACAAAATTGTGAACAAGTTAGAGTTTCCAAAAATCCATTCTTTGAGCAATTCATCAAGAAGGCATGATAATATGAAACATTAAAACATATAAACTCATCATAGGACATCATCACAACAACCATAAAGGGTTAAGACTTATCTGGATTATTAACTCCAGATTAGTTATCCTTCATAGCTCCCAAAGGATGATTCTTCTTTGGAGCATTGGGATCTGGAGCACCTTGAGAATCTTAATTGACCTCTTTCCAATTTTCTTTAATCTTAGGGAAGTCCCTCATCTTGTGTCCCTTGATACCATATGTGAAACAACCATCCGTTCCGGCAACACACTTACCAAAATGTTGCTTTCCACAAGAAGCACACCTAATACTCTCTAAATTTTGGCCACCACCTTGGGAATGTTGGTTTGGATCTCTATCTTGGTTCCTAATGGAAGATTCTTGGTTAAAGAACCTCTTCTTAGGTTTTTGGTGACCTAGGCCTCTTAACCTCTTGTCGTATCTCCCTAATATTAGACTCCTCAATTTTTTGCGCATACACCATGAGCCTAGAGAAATCCATGTCATTAAGAAGCATTGTCGTACAATAGTCTTTCTCCACCAATCTATACACTCCCATCAAAAATATGTTAATTCTAGTCCTAGAGTTGGCTACCATGGTTGGGTCATACTTAGAGAGTTGGTTGAATTTAAGAGAATACTCTTGCACACTCTCTTGAAGAAGATTCATGATTTTAGTGACTTTCTTCTCCCTCCACGCTTGAGTAAAGAACCTATCAACGAAAACCTATTTGAACACCTCCTAGTCAACTAGACCATATCTCAAGGGTCTCTCATCTCTCCATTGCTCAAACCTCACTTGAGCGACATCCTTAAGTTGGTAAGTGGCTAACTCCGCTTTCTCCCGAGGAGTAACACCCATAGCATCCACCACTTTGAACACCTTATCTATGAAGCTTTGTGGATGTTCATCCACCTTAGTCCCATGAACATTAGGAGGGTTCATTCTCATGAAATCAAGAATTCTTGAAGGGGGAGTACTAGCATAAGGTTGAGGTCCACCTCCTTGATTAGCATGGGCAACAAAGTGATTATTGACGACATGATATTTATCCGTCATGATAGTGTCAAATTCATTAGGGAAGCCCTCAACTCCGCATTAGTCATATCCCCTTCAAAAAAGAAACTTGAGTACCTTGAGGTATAGGAGTCACTTGGGGAACTTGAGGCTCTTGAGGTTCGTGAGGCACTTGAGGTCCTTGAAGGGGAACCTCTTCAAGTTCTCCCTCTAGGTAAACTATAGGAACTTGGTCAACACGGGGAGGGATCCTCTCATTAGCTAAATTTCTCTCCTTCCTTCTAGCGTTTGATCTCCTCGTATTCATGCCTTATAAACACAAAAAGATGAGGCTGAGAGAGACATCTTATTAAACTCAACTCTAAGCCATGACATTATAATAATGATGAAAGTGAAACTTCTTTAATCTTATAGACACTTGTCTATAGATGTGTCGTGACTCACACTAATGACCAAGACACTACTAGACCGGCTTGTTAGACTTTAGACTGGAAACTATTTCCCATAAACTTATGCTCTAATACAAATTCTACACGACCCGCAAGTACCCCCTAGAAGTTAGGAAGAACCCTTGGATCAGATCAAGGCGTACTTGACCCTTTGGGGTCTTGCACAAGTCTTATAACTATCATTCATTACATAAGACATTAAAAGTAGTGCGGAATTAAAACTTTTCACGAATAATTTAATAAAGGAAACATATTTCAAAAATACAAAGGTAGTCTCATAATCACAAGCCAAACCTAAAGCCACAATATGAAATCTTAGGGAATTGACGCTTTACATTGACAGAAATACACAATAAGCCTTCAGATAAAGAAACTTAAAAAATAGGACTATCCCCTCGGATATCTGAGGACATACTTTGTTTTGAGAGAGTAGATTCCCAAGCTTCGTCTTGTAGTCTTCGAAAGCCCCCAACCTATATTTATTAAGTATAGAAAAGTATGGTGTTAGTACAAATAATGTATTAAGTATGACGTATACAAAAACATGCAAAAAGGCAAATTATAGTAAAACACAGTTCATACCATTAAGTAAAACATTCATAAATATAGAATTAAAATGACATAAGAATCATCATTTAACATAGAGAAGGATTTCCATAATTTTTTACAAAAAAACATTTTATAGTAAACTACAAAATCTTACAGTGAGTTCATTTTTTCGCATTACAGTGAACTTAAATCCCAAAACAGTGAACTCCCAAAGTCAATTTAGGAGGAAGTCAACTCAGTTTCGTAGTTGTTTCCCTAGATAAGGTTATCCTTACCACTCCCCAAGGTAAGACATGAAGTAAACTCCCATACACTACCTTCAATGCACACGTAGCTGATCCCCACGACTATCCCATCTAGACTTACTCACCCCGGTGAAAAAAGTCCCCACTCAATGAAAAAACATTATAAGAACACTCAAACAACACACAAAGACTTCCCTTTCTGAATGCCTACTTAGTGCAATGAGTAGATGGCATCCCATTCCACCACCTACTCTAAGTAGTAAACTCTATTAGAAGACTTAGCTCATTCAATTCATATAGGACACACCAAGACTCCCCTTTCAGAATGTCTACCTAGTACCATAGATAGATGATGTCATATTCCACCACCTACCCTAAGTAGTAAACTCTTTTAAAAGACTTAGTACTTTAAATTCATATAAGACTCACCAAGACTCCCCTTTCGGAATTCCTACCTAGTGCAATGGATAGATAGTGTCCTACTACTATACCTACCCTAAGTAGTACACTCTTTTATAAGACTTAGTACTTTAAATTCATATAAGACTCACGAAGACTCCCCTTTCAGAATTCCTACCAAGTGCAATGGATAGATAGCGTCCTACTACAATACCTACCATAAATATTACACTCTTTTATAAGAATTAGTACTTCCATTACTCTTGTTGGGGTTTTCTTAACCTACATATACCATCATATCTAAACATGGAATCCACATCCCTTATCGAAGAAGGGTCCCCCCATTTGCCTAGAGTGAGGTCTTTCTTTTAGATTTTACATGGCTTTCCCACTAGCTACACCTATGTGGGCACATAGTTAAGGGATAAGGAGATTGTTACTGTTAACTTATTCTCTACTAATAAGGAGTACTCATCTCAATATGTATATTAGAATATAACATCTTAACTCATGAAGTGTAACCACCCATTTTTCATATCCTCTCGTTGTTAGGAATAACTCCCCACAAATTCTAAACATTATATGCTATAGTTTAAGGATAACTAGTTAACACCACATCTGAACTCACAAAGGGAATTCATCCTCTAACCTATCTTAGGAAGCTATTAGGATGTAGTTAGGTTGCTACTATACACTTCATCTCAACTCACGAAGAGTTTTTACCCCAAAACTCCACTTTCGACTTCACTTAGCTTCATTCATTGATTCAAATGTGAGTGTGTCTGTGTGTGTACATGTGAACACACCATGCACATAAGCACCATTATATTTTCATTTAATTATGTAGATACTTAGACCTTCATTCATCACACTACACACTTTAACATCCTTCTCAAATTCATATAATTCATTTAGACATAATCTCTAGCATACTTCTCATAATAAGCTTCATAAGACACATGTCACATCCCAATACCACACCCTAGAAGTTAGGGTAGAATCTCAGATTGTAACCGGCATACTCGACTTCTCAGAGGTCTTATAGAAGCTCTTTCATATCATTCATTGCATAAACATAGCGAAAAGTAGTAAGGAATTAAAAAATTTCACAAAACAAAATATAGTCTTCCAAATCTCTTTCATATAAAAGTAATAAGAACTACTAAGTGTTAATCTCATCACCTTAAGACACAAGAATACTTGGGACGCGTCCCATACTTTAAAATACGAATATAGAAATATATTGTCTATTACTATACTTCAAATGGAAAACACAAAAGGCATATACTCCCTCCAGTTAAGTGAGGACATACTTTAACTTTTCTTGAAAGAATGATACGTCCAAGTCTTCACATTCCAAAAGCTCCTCACATTCTAAGAACTATATAGATATATAAAAGCATAGATTAGTACAACCATATGTACTAAGTATGATATTATTCATAAAATCATGAAAATGGACTTTTATTAAAAATATGAATCTTTTCATTTAAAAATCATATTATAGTCATAAGAAAAACATTTAACAATTTAAAAACACATAAGAAAATGATTAAACAAAATATCACATTTTTAGAAAACAGTTTTGAGTGAACTCAAATCACTATACAGTGAATTACTTCAGTGATACAGTGAATAACTTTACCTTCCATTAACCAACTTCAAGCATGTAATTCCCTCACTAAAAGTTATATAAGATTCACTTAAGTAACACAAAGAGAGAATGCCCATACACCCTCTTCAGATGTGCCTAAAAGTCCCTTAAGATTACTTATAATGAGTCACATACACACTTACAAAGTATCATAAACATGAAGATAAGATTTTTCTACTAAAGGTGACTCTAAGTATCACTTGAGTGAGTTGTGAAGCGTCCGACCATACAATCCCTTACACAAACACTTAAAAGATCATATAGACTCCCTAGAATAGAATCATTCTTAGTTAACACACAAACACATAGATGATATGACATTCTCCTTCCAAAGACTATCAAATGACCTACTTAAGTAAATCAAGAAGATAACGTCCATAGTGACCTCTAAAAGATTACCTAAATAGTCCTTAAGACTACCTAAGGCTTAGATCATGTCCACAACAACAAACATCATCCCTTACTAGAGTCATCCTCAAGACTTACAGAGTTAAGACATGAAGAGATCATCTCTCATGCCCTTTTCACACTTTAGCTAAGAAATCCTTAAGTCACTTTAGATTAGGTACTTATTAATTTAAATACTTCATAACCTAAGTCATTAGTTCATAAGATCACTAAGACTCATACATCACTATAGGACATTCAAATAATGGTCTTAGACGAGACATAGGAACTCCAAATAATACCTTCAAAGTCTATTGTACAATGTCTAGATAGTGTCCCATACACCACCTAAACCTTATAAACTTTTCTAATGCTAATAGGTATTCCATATGATGAGAATAGTCAATAACTGACATAGACCATGAGAGCAACACATGGGATCTTGAGTTCTATCCTACACTTTTTAGGTTGTTCCACTTGGAAAGGGTAGAACTTAGACACATCTA
The DNA here is from genome assembly GCF_036512215.1 of Solanum lycopersicum. Classification (NCBI taxonomy): domain Eukaryota; kingdom Viridiplantae; phylum Streptophyta; class Magnoliopsida; order Solanales; family Solanaceae; genus Solanum; species Solanum lycopersicum. Next base: position 43,037,905 of record NC_090811.1, on the reverse strand, counting down.
TAGGCATATCGTTAAGGAATATGAAGAGCATACTTTGTAATCTAGTCTCACTCTTCAACTAGAACTACTTCCCGTTACCATACTCACTCGGTGCTAGAAATTTTTCTCATAAATCAATGCACACATTAGGTTCAGATAAGAGGGTTCCATAACAAAATCATAACCCAATCATATGTACCCTACTAAAGAAGGTCCACTAGGGCTACCTCACAATGGTGACAAGAAGCTCATGATGACTTTCCTAAGGACTAATTTGATTTTATTCCATACAAGTAACCTTAAGCCATAATTCCTTTACTTTGAAGGATACCATTATGGCATACAACTTCAACAATCTCAACATTATCACTATGTCAAGGTTTTCATATAAAAGACTCTCTTAAGTTCATTAAGTTTAAATGTCAATCATAAATTCAAGACTAAGATTTCTAACAGCCTAAATCAAGAAATTACATATTCATAATCATATATACATCAATCAAGGGACAGTAGTCAACTAAGACAAGACACCACATACTTCAATTTTAACTTATTATCTAAGTCATTCTAGAAGCACCAAGAAAAAAACCTAACATCTTCAATTCAACCTATATACTATCATAACATCATCAATTTAATCGACATAGACTCATATAGTCAAGTAGGAATAACCAAGACTCAACCCTACCCCTATACACATAATGTCAAAGCCATAGTCTAGCATGGTAACCTAACACAACATGAGTAGAAGAATACACATATCACTTCACATGTAGATAGATATTTTCATGCTTCACATAATAAAACTACAAAAATAGTCATATAACTTCATGTGGTTGCCAACAAAGCGAAGATCATTATATTGCATAAAGTGATGCCGACAAGGCCACAACAATTGCAAATAAAACACATAACACCGCCACAATAAGTGGACCATACCAATCACCATAGAATCAAAGTATAAATAACATCAAATTAAAAGAAATAGGGCAGCATACCCCCACTTCATCATCAAAACGTCAATCCAAAGTAAACTTACTCAATTCGATAACACATGACCCTTACCCAAGGCCATAACAAACAATTCAACATAAACACTACAATAATCAATGAACTAGGTCAACTCAATGTGAATTCATCAATCTGATACAACCTAGATACCAATTCACTACAATTTTTACATCAATTAATAGCCCACATAAAACTACATAAGAATTCATCAACATTTGATCAATATCAAGAAACCCAAAACTTAGTCAAAAACTAGGGTTCATCCGATTCGTGGGTTCATACGTAATTTAGGTCAAAATCATCAATACGACATCAATTAAATCATTATTCAATGTTTTGAAATCATTAATGCAAGAAACCATGGTAGAATCATGAAATTGGACAATTCAACTTTGGAAACATCTTGAGAATTTAGGGTCCTTGATGAAACATGTTTCAAAGATAAAAATCCATATCTAAATGATGATAATTCTTATCTTTGATGAAGAATTTCCAATCAAAACGTCACACCTAGCTTTTTTTTTATTTTGGACTTCAATGGAGTCTTTGGAAGAATTCTAAGGGATTTTGGGGTTTTGATTAGGAAGAATAAAATATTCTAATTGTTTTACACTTATGTACACATTTAAGATACCCAATATACGTCATAGGAACCGCTAAAGTCTATTTCTGGAAGTGGGATGAATTAACAAATTCACCTTTAGCTTGGAAGTGAAATTGCACGCTAGGACAGCCCACAAATGACTTCCCCATCGATACGGGCCATGATGGCAACCATCGAAGGGTTTAGAGGCTTGGAACAGGTAGCCTTTCCACCCAGTCTAATTATATACCCACACCCATCACCACGGTCCCTCGACCAGGCCACTGGCAATCGAATGGCTTTCGTAGGTGAACTGCCTTTTGGTAGTTTTAGCCACCAACTTATGTCCTTCCACAAGGACCCTTGGATGGTCCTTTGTGATAATTTCCCGGACGTTTCCAAACCAAATGCAATTGTACATTATTTAACACCTCTCACATAAATTTTATCCAAAAAGAACACGTAAAACTCAATGAAACATGCCTAGACACACAAGATAACTTTGAGGCACATCTTTCAAAGATGTTCTTGGACGTTTGACCTCCAAACTCCACAAAACTCGACACACTGCCTATAAATGCTATAATAACTCATTTAAGGACCTTACAATCTCATGAATCACACATAAATACATAGAACCATATATGAAGCACATAGGTCACTTAGTCATCAAACGTCTTGGTCATCCCTTGACGTTTGACTTGCAATGAACCTAATAATTTAGATACATCCTCTATACCATATAATAAACCTATTTAGAACCTTAGACCAACAAAACCAACATGTTAGGATCTAGTTCACCTAAGTCATTTTCGGTGTCTTACAATCTACCCCACTTGGACACATTCGTCCTCGAATGGCACTTGCCACTCTCCGAACACTTTCAAGAATAGAGATCTAACTTTTAGATAATAGGCAAACCATGCAACACATAAACAAGAAGAAAACATCAATTTTACATAGACAAATGATTCACAACACAACAAGATCTAGAAGACAATTCTATAACTCCTTATGCTACAACACTCACAAGCTTCTTTCCTAATAACAAAAACTCATTTTATAATCAATATAATTCTTATATACATTAGTTTTAACCATATTACAACAATTATAGACCAAAGAATCAACTATCCAAATTTTCTAAAATTTTACGGTGAGAAGTTTTTTTCCATGTTATAGTGATTTTAACAAATCTTTAAAAAAAATCCAAATTTTAGGCAATTCATGATATAAACATGCTATTATGCAAAGTAACATCATATGAACACATCTTAACATATAATCATAACTTCATAGAATACACAATGAAAGAAGTTAATGAAATTCAATTTCAACAAAAACTCCTGAACATTATGCACATGAATCATACTTCTATACCATTCTATCCCATTTACTAACCATACTTCCCCACTTATAAGGAACTCATATTACAACAAGATAACGAGAACTTACCAACATCATCATCACTGTCATCCGTCTTCTCCACTCTATACCAAAGTGCATAGACACGACTCTTTGTTGGAGCATCATCCTTTGGAACATTATGAGCCACTTGCTTACCCTCTCTTCCTCTAGAAGCAATCATAGGACAATCTCTCACCTTGTGTCCTTCCTTACCACAACCAAAGCATCTTTCGGTACCCAATAAACACTCATCATAATGTTTCTTGCCACATATGGCAAAAGTAGGTTTGATTTTTTGAGAACCACCAACTTTCTCAAATTTCACGTTAGCACTCTTAGGGTCTTCTTCAGTGTGATCCCTCTTTTTGAACCTAGTTTTCTCTTGATCACTAGCACAACTCCTTTTCAAACTTCTAGCCATCCTCCTAAGTTTAGACTTTTCAATCTATTGTGCATACACAATGGGTCTTGCTGGGTTAATATCATCATATAACATAGCGGTAGGACATTCCTTCATCGTTAAGTTGGCTACCCCCGTCAACAAATGACTCATTTTATCTCTTTGATTTGACACAAGAGAAGGGGCATACCTAGACAAAGTTGAGAATTTCAAAGAGTACTACTCAACACTCATATTGCCTTGTTTGATATTGATAGACTCCTCCACCATAACTTCTTTCCACTCTCAGGGAAATTACTTTCCAAGAAAAACTTCCTTAAATTCTCCCTACTCAATAGGGCCTGATCCTCCGGCCTATTTTCCTTCCATTAAGTATACCACATTTGAGAAACATCTCTCAACTGATACGAAGCCAACTTCGCCTTATCCCTAGATGTAACCCCTACTGCACTCAGAACCTTATACACCCTATCAAGAAACTCTTGTTAATCCGCCCCCACTTTAGAGACAAGAAAGATAGGAGGATTCATCCTCACGAAATCTCTCAACCTTGAAGTCATAGTTCTCTCTACAACCCTAGGCATAAGACTCAAATTAATTTGAGTATTCATGGCTTGAGCTAAAGCCACCAATGCCTACCTAATTTCTTGATTAGTCAATTCTTGATGAACTACCAGCACCTCATTACCTCCTCCACATTAGGAATATGATCATTTTGGAGAGGCACTTGAGCAACATTGATACCTTGATCATCTTGAGGGACGAGATCAACTTTCTCAAGTTGAGGAGGAATCTATTGATTCATCCTCTCCTCTTCAAACATTTTAGAGTTCCTAATTCTAGTATTCATCCACTAGAAACACAAGGAAACATATTTAGAAGGATAATCATTTATTTACTCTAGTGCACGGTATAGGAGTACAAAAGAAGGGACACTTATCGGCCTATAGCCTCTCGCCCATAGATGTGTCATGACTCACACTGATGGTCAAGACTAGACGTAACTTGATGAGACTTTTCCATTCCAAATACTTCTTTCACCAACGTATGCTCTGATACCAAGCTCGTCACATCCCAAGACCACACTGTAGAGTTTAGGGTACAATCTCGGATTTTAACCAGCCTACTCGACCTCTCGAAGTTCTTATACAAGCCCTTTCATATCATTCATCGCACAAACGTTTCACAAAACAAAATATAGTCTTCAAAATCTCTTTCATATATAACTAACAGGAAATACTATGTCTCAATCTCATCATCTTAATACACAAGAATACTTGGGACACGGCGCATACTTGAAAATACGCATATAGAAATACTTAGTCTATTACAATACTTCAGTGAAAAAACAAAAGACATATATGCCCTCGAGTCAAGTAAGGATATACTTTAACTTATGTAGAACGAATGACACGGTCAAAGTCTTCACTTCCCAAAAGCTCGTCACCTACCAAGATCTATATAGATAGATAAAAGCATGGATAAGTATAACCACGTGTAATAAGTATGACATTATGTGTAAAAATCATGAAAATGGACTTTTATAGGAAATATGCATCTTTTCTTTCAATAATCATATTACAATCATAAGAACAACATTTAACAACTTATAAACCCATAAGAAAAATATTAATAAAAACATACATTTTTAGAGAATACTTTCCAATGAACTCAAATCACTGTACAGTTCCCTCACTTTAACTTCTATTAGACAACTTCTAGAATGTAATTCCCTCACTAAAAGTTATCCTAAGACTCACTTAAGAAACCGAAAGAGATACCACTCATACACCCTATATAGATGTGCCGAAACGACCCTTAAGATTACTTATAATGAGTCACATACACACTTACAACGTATCATAAACATTAAGGTTAGATTTTGCTACTAAGGGTGACTCTAAGTCTCACTTGAGTGAGTTATGAAGCAATCGACCATAAAATCCCTTACACACACACTTAAAAGATCCTATAGGCTCCCTATAATAGAATCATTCTCACTTAACACACCAACAAATAGATGATATGACATTATCCTATCAAAGACTATCAAAATACCTACTTAAGTAAATCAAGAAGAAAAAATCCATAGTGACCTCTTCAAGATTACCTAAATAGTCCTTAATGCTACCTAAGTCTTAGATCATGTCCACAACACCATACATCTTCACTAACTAGAGTCATCCTCAAGACTTCCAAAGATAAGACATGAAGAGATCATCTCTCATGCCCTCTTAACACTTTAGCTAAGGAATCCTTAAGTCACCTTAGATTAGTTACTTATTCATTTACATACTTTATTACCTAAGTCATTATATCATTAGTTCATTAAGACTCATACATCACATGAAGAACTTTAAAATAATGGTCTTACACAAGACCTAGGAACTCATAATAACACCTTAAATGTCTATTGTGCAATGTCTAGATAGTGTCTCATACCACCACCTAAACCTCATAAACTTCTCTAATGCTAATAGGTATTCCATATGATGAGAATAGGGAATAACTGACATAGACTATGATAGCATGACATGAAATCCGTAGTTCTATCCTACTCTGATGAGGTTGTTCTACTTTCCAAGGGTAAAACTTAGACACATCCCACGTAGACACATGGTTAAGGAATATGAAGGGCATAGTTTGTAATCTAGTCTCACTCTTTAACTAGAAATATTTCCCCTTGCCATACATACTCGGTGCTAGACTTCTTTCTCATAGAGTAATTCACACATTAGGTTCACATAAGAGGGTTCTATAACAAGTTCATAACCCAATCATATTTATTCTACCAAGGAAAGTCCGCTAGGGTTACCTTACAACGGCGACAAGAAGTTCATGATGACTTTCCTAAGGATTAATATGATACCATTCCTGAAAATTAACCTTAAGTCCATCATTGCTTTACTTTGAAGGATACCATTACGGCTTACAACTTCAACAATCTCAACATTATCACTAAGACAAGATTTTCACAAAAAGACTCTCTTAAGTTCATTAAGGTCACATGTCAATCATACATTCAAGATTAAGATTTATAAAACCCTAAATCAAGATATTACATATTCATAATCAAATATACATCAAGCAAGGGACACAATTCAATCAAGACAAGACACCACATACTTCACTTTTAACTAATAATGCAAGTCATTCTAGAAGCACCTAGAAACAAACCTAACATCTTCAAGTCATCCTATATACCATCGTAATATCATTAATGTAATCAACACAGACTCATATAGCCATGTAGGAACAACGAAGACTCAACCCTAGCACTATACACATAATGTCAAAGGCATAGTCTAACATGGTCACCTAACACAATATGAATAGAAGAATACACATATGACTTCACATGTAGATAGATATTGTAATGCTTCACAAAATCAAACAACACAAATAGTCATATTACTTTAAGTAGTTACCAATAAAGTGAAGATCATCATATTGCATAAAGTAACACCGACAAGGCCACATCAATTGCAAGTAAAACATATAACACCGCCACCATAAGTGGAACATACAAATCTTAATACAATAGATGTATAAATAACATCAAATTAAATTAAATAGGGCAGCATACCCCCACTTCATTATCAACACATCAATCAAAAGTCAACTTACTCAATTTGATAACACCAAACCCTTACCCAAGGCCATAACCGATAATTCAACATAAAAACTACAATAATCAATGAACTAGGTAAACTCAATGTAAATTCATCAATATAATTGACCTAGATATCAATTTACTACAATTATTACATCTATGAATAGCCCACATAAAACTATATAACAATTCATCAACATTAGATCAATATCAACTAACCCATAACTTAGTCAAAAACTAAGGTTCATCCAATTCATTGGTTCATAGGTAATTTAGGTTAAAATCGTTAATAAAACATAAATTAAATCATTATTCAATGTTTAGAAATTACTAATGCAAGAACCCATGGTAGAATCATGAAATTGGACAATTCAACTTTAGAATCTTTGAAAACATCTTGAGAATTGGGGCTCCTCGATGAAACAAGTTTCAAGGATAAAAATTCATACCTCAATAATGATAATTATTCACTTTGATTAAGAATTTCCACTCAAAAGTTCACACCAAGCTCTTCTTTGATTTTGTACTTCAATGGAGTATTTGGGAGAATTCTAAGGGATTTTAGGGTTTTGATTTTGAAGAATGAAATATTCTAAGTTTTTAACACTTATATACACGTTTAAATTACCCAATATACCCCTTAGGAACCTCCAATGTATATTTTTGGAAGTGGGGTGAATTTACAAATTCACCCTAGCTTCGAAGTAAAACTGCACGCAGGGATAGCCCACAAATGACTATCCCATCGACGAGGAGTACGCCCTCTTATGGGACATTCTTGAAAACCGTCGATGGGTTAACAGGCTTGGAACAAGATTCCTTGCCACCTAGACTAAGTTTCTAACTACTCCCATCAGCCACGGACCTTCGACCAAGCCACTAGCCGTCGATTCCCTTCCATAGGTGAACTGTCTTTTGGCAGTTTTGGCCACCAACTTAGGTCCTTCCTCAAGGTCCCTTGGATGGTCCTTCAAGATAATTTCCTGGATGTTTCAAACCCAAATATAATCGTATATGAGTTTAAAACACCTCACATAAATTTCATCCAAAACGAACACCTAAAACTCGACGAAACATGCCCGGCCACACAAGGTCACTTCGAGGCACATCTTTCGAACGTCATGAATGTTCTTAGACGTTTGACCTCCAAACTCCACAAAACTAGACAGACTGCCTAAACATGATATAACAACTCATGTAAGGACCTTAATCATGAAGCACACATAAACACATACAACCACATATGATGCACATAGGTGACTTAGTCATCGAACGTCTTGTTTATCCATTCACGTTTGACTTCCCATGCACCTATTACTATAGATACTACCTCTATACAATATAATAAAACTATTTAGGACCATATACCATCAAGACCAACATGTTAGACTCTAGTTCACCTAAGTCATTTTGTGGGTCTTACACCACATTAACAAGAACAACATCATAATCATCTTATTTCACAATATATAAATTCATGGCCACTTTCACCATACACAAGTAATTTCACATTCATATAATTCAAGTAAATATTGACACTAAGAAGGTGGATCAGACCACTCAATATCAATTCATCATAAGAGTTAATAGTGAAAACAACTTACCATTCTTCCAAAGCTTTCACACGTGTTCACAATTTACTCAACAATTCATCATAAATTAGCCCTTAGGGCAGTAGCAAAACAACAATATCAACACAAGGAAACTAAAGCTCAAAGATTACAAAACAATGGTCATTTAACCCATTCTTTAGCCAAAATTTGATAAAATTCTTTACATGTTTTCATTGAAGTTTTAGCATTAATATCACCACTAAAATTAGAAAATCATATATGAATTATTTAAACTTTTTCATGCAAGACCCATAGTTAGTGTTAAAGATAGAAGGAGTTAGGGTTGAAAACGCTTTTTTGAAAATCTATTAGAAAGGACACCTTGAATGGAAGAGAGTTCAAGGATTACTATCATACCTCAAGTAGAATAAACCCCAATGATAATTGATGAATAAACGTCCACCAACAGCCCTCCTAGTTCCTTCTTGACTTCTAGCTTCTATGGAGGTTTGAGAGAGTTTTTCTTGAGATAGAGTTTTGGGTTTTAAGAAATAAAGTTTAAAGTTAGGTCTCAGGGTTGAAAACATATATATACCTAAAAGACCCTAAAAATATCACTCAAGTTTCATAAAAGTACTTGGGGTGAATTTACCAAACACCTCAAGCTAAAGCAATCTTTTAACAACTTTTTGGCAGCAGCACCCACTACTCCTTTCGTGCATCATGTTTTCATCAAAAGGGATTTTGTGCACGACCTAACAACTCTTATGGGATTTTAGAGTTTGAAGAGATTCATCATTTAACGAATTAAGTAGCATTAGGGCAACTATGTAACCTAAATAAGTCTAGATAAGGTTAACGAGCCACAGATCAAGGTAAGTGTTCAAATTACCTCAAGGTGAAGGTGTTAGGCATCCCTCGAGGTCCACAAATGTGGGCCCGGCCGTATCTCATGCAATTTATGTTGGGGTTACAAGTATAAATTAAGGTCACTTTATTATTATTTAATTAATTAAAATGCAAGCTAGGTGACACAACAATATTAAACAATAAAGATTAATTTATTAATAATTAAACATGTGATGCCTAAGTGATAAGAATTATTGAACAATTAAAGTTAATTTATTAATTAAATAAGATGCAGACTTTGCAATGAAAGAACAAGTTGGACAAGGAGCTCATATTATTATTTTAATTATTAATTAAGCATGCCTAAAAGGTCATAAAAATATTAAACAGAACAAATACTAATTAATTAAATAAAGATAAGCGAGGACACAAAAAAAGATAAATAAATAAGCCAATAAATTTATTATTTTTTATTTTAAGCTACCCCAAATAAATTACTAAACAATTAAGATTACCTCAATATTTATTATTTGAGCTTGTGATCTATGCGATAAACAAATATTGACCAAATATTAAGAAATTAATAAAAATACAAACAATAAGGCTGAATATGCATAAATAGATATACAAATAATTCGATTTAATTTATTATAACCACCAAACAAGATTAAGATGTGTGGAAATAACATTTTGAAAAATTGAGCAAGTTTTGAATAGAATTTTTATTTACAACAAAAAATTATTTTTTTATATGGATGATGCCACGATATTGTTAATCGAACTCCTCCATCATAAAAACAAATTTGTCTTGAGGTCGATCTTAAAAAATAATGATTGTTTATATTTTGAAGATGTCTTAATAAAAGATTTAATTTGCACATAGGCACATAAATATTTACATATAAATACACATAATCCCTTTTTAAAATCATGGGTAGGTGGTACCCCCGTGGACGCGTCGGCTTATTAAAAAAAATTGGAATTAGACCTTGTAGTTCCTTTCAATTTTCCACTAACGACAAGTTAGGAGATAGTGCTTATAATTATTTTTTTTAAAAATATCATAAATAATTCAAAGTGTTAAAGGAGGATTTAACAATAACTTTAAAAACATCATGTTCTAGACCTTTATTAAAAAAAAAGAGAAACTAACACTACTAGAAATTTGACTTACTGCAACGCTTATTTAGCAACGGTTATACAATCGTAGCAATAGCTCACTTATTACAACGGTTATAACCGTGGCCAAATATCCTTGAATCTAATAGAACAATTCTTAAAATAAACTGTTGCATCATCCCTATAACTGTCCCTATAGAGAATCTATAGCAACAAGTTTTTAAACCGTCGCTATATATAACTCTATGGCAACGGTTTTTTTTCAAAAAAATTCTGCCTTTTTAGCCCTAAATATTTTTCCCTCCTAAAAGAATATATTTCCCTCCAATATAATTTGGCAAAGATACATTAGTCCCTCCTAAGAAAATAATTCTGATATATTAGTACCTTTTTAAATAATATAAAAGAAAAAGAATTAAATTTGTTTCAGAAACCTTTATTTTTCAGAAACTTTCATCAAAGCATGTGAGAGAGTCTTTTTCTGGGTGAAGCTGTGAAAGGAATTTCTAAATATTTTGTTGAGAAAAACGAAATCTGTTGCTGAAGCTGTTGGTAAAGATCCTTGGTGAAGCTCAGTGGTGAAACTCGTTGGTGAAGCTGTTGGTGAAGCTCGTTGGTGAAGCTGTTGGTGAAGTTGTTGGTGAAGCTCAAAGGTGAAGTTGTTGCTGAAGCTCGTTTGTAAAGCTCAGATGTGAAGTTGTTGAAGCTCGTCAAGGAAAACAACCAGCTCGTTCTTTTTGGTGATATTTTTTAGGTTCGACTACGAAATCATCTTAAAGGTTAATAATGTTTAAGTTTTCTATGCTAGTTCATGATTAAGTCCCCATTGAATTAATTGTGAAAAATCTTAAATAATAATATATGGGTTAGTCTTAAATCTATGTTATTTTCTCCAATATAGTTAGTGTATAAACTTCCCCTGTTTGATTCTTTGATATATAAGAGAGTCGAAATCTAGTGCTCCAAGTTTGTGGATCTGTAAGTATTTCCGTCTGCCTTTTTTTTTGTTCCACCTGAATTCTTCCTTAATATTCCCTATTTGATAAGAATCTGGACAAAAATTACTCCCAAATTACTTCCTACTGGTATTCGTTTAACTTTTTGTTGACTGATATAGCTTAAGCTAGTTCGTTTTTGAAAAAACTATCTTGTCGTTTGACTAGATACAGACCTTGATGTAAATATTTTAGTTTGTGAACTGTGTTCTCTCCTCTATTTTTTGGTATTCATATTGCTGATCTCAACTTGTTTCAGATTAAGGCTTAGTTATCTTCAATTTTGTGTTTGATTATAAGGGATGTTTAAACTTGAGTATCACTGTCGTTTTACTTTGAATACATTCGGATTCTGATATTGTCTATGTGTTTTGCTTGTTCGATTGAATGTTATCTTCCCTTATGAGTCACTGCCAGCATAAACTATGACACATAATGCCCTATTTATTCGTTAAATTTAGTGACATTGTATGGATTTGTGCATTTTGCAATTTTCTTTTGATCATTCACGAAGCACACATTGATTTGCTTTGTATGATTTACTACTCACTTTACATGTTTGTTGTGTTTTATTGGATGCGGTGTCAATATTTTAAACTGGCTATATCATTTTTTGTACAAGTGTGTTAGTCTTAAGAATTTGTATGTAAATTTTTAACTTTGACATTCCAATTAATAGAAATGTGTGGAACTTGAATTTATTTTTAAAGTTGTTAACTGCTTGCACAATTAATATTATATTGACAATAAATGTACATTTTATTAAAAGAGACCTCCTTATCATGTCTTTTAGCATTCCTTCTCTTCCAACGTTCCCATATAACTATGGCTGGTATGGGCTTCATTATATGCTGCAATTTGGGGGCTTCTCTTGTTTTTTTGCAACTCTAATGGCCTGCAATAACTGCTTCATGATATTTCTGAGAAGTTCTGATTCAAATTGAAAGCTGAAACAGTCTTCTCTTACAAACATTCCCTATTCTGCTTACAGAGTCTCTTTCTCTTATCCACCATTTGATTCAACAGTGTAACATAGAAAGAATATATTCCTTGTCTTTGTTCTTCATAAAATATTGTATCCATTGTTTGAAGTGTGACTATATTAGTATATATTTTCAGTGAAACTTCCTTTTAAATTGGTGCAAAATCGCTAGTTATTTAGTAACAATCATCGTCAAGGACCCTGCAACAGTGTACTCTCTCCTCCTTTGTTTAAGGAATAAAGTTCAAATGTGAGGTGAATTTGACCTCGCTTCCAGGGAAATCGAGGACCTGGGAATCATTATGAATATTGTGCATTGGATATAACATTGTTTGAGCTTTGGTTGAGTCAAAAAGAAAATAAGAAAAATCGGGTTGAATTGAACCAAGAATTCAAAATAGGGTTCTTAGTTTTGGTGATATTTGTATGATGATGGTAAACATAAGATAAAAAGCCAATCTTGGGCTTCAAATAAATCAATTTTCTTGATTTTATAACAATAGAGTCATTGTGCCACTGTTTTTTTTTATATGTGTGATTAAAAAAAAGGAATGTTTTTGGTGAAGTTTTCTAAGATAAGCTACTTATCTTGGACTTATATCTCTTATATTTTTCCTCTCTTTGGCTTGGTTTCCTACTAATATATATTGTGTGATTATGTTATTTATAGGCTGGGCTGAAACAGATCCAAAGGTAACACTTCAGGATTTTATAAGTAGTTCATTTGGAACCCGAGAAGGCTAATTGGTAAGAAATTGAAAGTAATAAAAATTTTCGGCAATATGGTAATTTTTAGATTAACCAGCTAATTCCCTTGTGTTTTTTTAATAAAGAGAATATCAGTTGTTATAGTTTGTCCGAACTACTTTTTCCCTGTGAACAATCAACTCTGTTACTGTTTTAGAATACATGAACTATTTTGCTAGAATCAAAACTAATGTATTGATAATTATTTTATTTGGTTGATTCATTCTATTGCTATAATGTATGTTATTTACTCTAATCTAGTTATTCCCTTATTGCTTTGAAATATCTTTGACTATACCTTTAGTCATTCATTTGTATAATGTTTATTAAATGGTGGAAGCTGCTAATAACTTAACTTGTCAATATTTTTTGGTTCTACTATTAGTGTTGTAATTGTTTGTTGTTGAATTGATGTGAAGGTTTGAGATTCGATTAATCTAAAAGTTTGAGTTATTAAGTTCTGCCGATATTATTTGTACGCATGAATTTATTGGCTTTAATGTTTTGCACATGTCATGTAGGATATATATTCAATGAATTTTGGAGATAAAAGTTGGATGAATCTCCAAAGATCCACCAATGAATATATTCATGGAGTTAATGATTTTCTTGATATAGCATTTGAACAAGCTTCCCAAGGAAATGAAATATTGTGTCCTTGTAAAAAGTGCTTTAATCGTAATTGGCATTGCCAAAATATGGTAGAGGATCATTTGATTTGCCATGGATTTGTTCATGTATACACCAAATGGGTTTTTCATGGTGAAGGATTTTCCTCAAGAAATACGCCACATCCAACCGATGAAGAAGAAACTTCTAACATGCATGACGACATTAATAGATTAGGTCATGATACTTTTAGAAATGTAGCAGATGATCAGAGACATGAAGGAGTGAGGGAGGGGCCACATAAAGATGCAAAGAGATTTTTCGAATTAGTGGAGGAAGGGAAATAAGAGTTGTATCAAGGGTGTAAGAATTTTTCTATGTTGAGTTTTACCATCCGTCTATACTTGTTTAAATGCATTCACAAGTTGACTGATGTAGCCTTTTCAGATTTGTTGGACTTGATAAGAGAGGCATTTCCATTTGATCAGATACCCGACTCATTTTACAAGGCAAAAAAGGTCATAAAAGATTTGGGCCTTCATTTTGAGAAAATACATGCTTGCATTAATTATTGCATATTACTTTATAATGCCAATGCAAAATTAGATAATTGCTCTATGTGTGGAGCTTCACGATGGAAGAATGTTCGTAATGACTTAAATAATAAGGTTACAAAAATCCCAGTGAAGGTTTTAAGGTACTTTCCTTTAAAGCCTAGGCTTCAGAGGATATTCATGTGTTCTGAAACATCTGTATCTATGAGAAGGCATGATACTGAACGACTTAAAGATGGAAATTTAAGACATCCTACAGATGATGAAGCTTGGGAGGATTTTGATTCAGTGCATCCTGACTTTGCTAATGATGCTCGTATTGTTAGATTTGGTCTTTCAAGTGATGGTTTCAATCCATTCAAAACTATGAGCATTTCCCATAGCACATTGCTAGTTATGTTGATGAACTATAATTTATCTCCCTGGACTTGCATGAAGTCGGAGAATATTATGTTGTCAATGATTATTCTAGGTCCATCGTATCCAGGAAATGATATAGATGTATTCTTGCAACCACTCATTGCGGAGTTAAAGAAACTATGGGAAGTGGGAGTTGAAACATATGATGTTGTAACTAATCAAACATTTCTAATGCATGCAGCTTTATTGTGGACAATTAGTGATTTTCCATCTCTAGCAATGCTTTCTGGATGGAGCACCAAGGGGAGATGGGCATGCCCCACTTGTAACCATAATACTTGTTCCCAATATCTCAAACATAGTCGCAAGATGTGTTACTTGGTCATCGGACGTTTTTACCTCTGAATCATCCATTAAGAAGAGATAAAAGATCATTTAATGGTAAAGAGGAGCATAAATTTGCACCTACTCCATTATCATGTGCATAATTTCTTGAAGATCTTCGTGAATTCAATAATGTATTTGGAAAGAACAAAAAGAAAATAAAACGAAAGAATGATGGTCCATGGGAAAAAATCCATATTTTTTGAGTTGCCGTATTGGGCAACAAACAAATTGAGGCACAATCTTGATGTGATGCACATTCAGAAGAATATTTGTGACAGTGTGCTTGGGTCTTTATTGGATATACTTGGAAATTCCAAAGATCATATAAATTCTAGCTATGACTTATATGAAATGGGGATATGTAAAGAGCTTCAACCTCTAAAATATTAAGATACAGAAAATATCCATCTAGCTAAAGCTTGTTTCTCTATGACACCAGATGAGAAAAAGTTATTTTGCACCGTCTTAAAAGATGCCAAATTACCAACAGGGTGTGATTCTAATATATCATGTCGTGTGCAAATTGAAAAGATGAAAGTATCAGGATACAAAAGTCACGATGCTCATTTCATAGTGCAATACTTGCTCCAGTCGGAAAAGTGTTACCCAAGAATGTAGCTATGGTCTTGATTAGACTGGGGAATTAATTTAGAGCCATATGCATCAAGGTTATAAGAAGAAGCGATCTTGATAAGATGAAAGCAGAAATCATAGATATTGAATGTGAGCTTGAAAAGATTTTTCCTCCATCTTTTTTTTTATATAATGACACATTTACCTATCCATCTAGTAGATGAAATTAAGCTTGGAGGCCCAACTCATTTCCATTGGATGTATTCTACAGAGAGAACTATGTGTGACTTCAAGGGGCTTGTTCGTAATCGAAAAAATCCTGAAGGATCGATAGTAGAAGGTTTTTCAGCTGTAGATTGTTTGAACTTCATTTCCATATACCTAACTAATACGGTAAAGACAAAATTAAGTTGGTGTAAAATAGAGGATGATGAGTACATTCAAACAGAGGAAGGTGGTGTTTCACATTTATTTCCTAAGGCTGGTCATCCAATTGGAAGTGAGAATATAAGGAAAGGTAAGAATATTAACATAGAGCGGCATGAGTTGTTTGAAGCACATTGATATACTTTTTTCAATACAGTTGATGAACAAGTAGAGGCATTTATCAAGTAAGATAAAATACTCGTTTCTTTCTAAATTCATTTAGATGTTATGATAATGTATTTCAATATTTATTTCACTTATAAATACACATTGATTAAATTACATTACATGCTTACAAGGAACATAAGAGCTTAACTGATAATCGCACTAGAGGCAATGCATGGGTAAAAGCACAGGTCCACAGAAGAGAATTTGTTGATTGGTTTAGTGAAAAGATTAAAAATATTGAAGTTTCCAATCATTAAAAATTGCTAGCTAAAGGGCCTAACTTTGTGGCAAAAAGATATACTGGATATTTCATTAAAGGATATCGATTTCATACGAAGACACGGGATGCCCCTTGTAAAACTCAGAATAGTGGAGTGACTTTGTCAGCCACAACAGATAGTTTATCTAGTGCTAGGGACCAAAATCCTGTTGGTGGAATGGTTCTCTATTAAGGAATTATTCAGGATATCTTTGAGATTGATTATTGGGGTTGCTTTAGTGTTGTACTTATTAATTGTGATTGGTTTCATAATGAAGTCGATGAATATGGTTGACTCGGGTATATTTCAACAAAAAATTAGTACAAATGATCCTGTTGTACTAGCATCTCGAGTGCATCACGTTTTTTTATGTGGAAGACCCAGTTGAGAAAAATGTTTATTATGCAAGAAACAAAGTCCCTGTGGATTTTTATGATTTGAAGGAAGAGAATTTTCCTAATATTGAAGAAGCATTTTGGAGAGAGCCTAATGACGATATTGGTTCATCAGAAAGATTACTTGATGTAGATGTTAGATGGTTTAGAGAAGATCTTCATGTTGATATCATCGATGCTCCTTCCATTAGATCTTCTTGTTGATATCATCGATGCTCCTTCCATTGCACAACATTCACAAGATGAAGCTATGGAAACATCGGAAGAGGAGGATGACTTTGATGATACTGATTGGGATTGGATGGAAGTTGATGATTATCAAAGGATCTTGTGGACTTGTTCGAATACATTATGTTTTTTTCTTATAGTAAGTAATGAATATAATTTGAGTTGCATCATATAGATTATGAATTTTGAATGAACTGTATTTTCTATCTCTTATTGATGTTATCTTTTTCATGTTATCTTTAATTTACTACAACTTTGGTATTATTACTTTTTGTAAGTCCTTTTTTCTCTCTTACTGATAATTTTCATTCTTCTTCTTTTTGCAGTTTCTCTGAGAAATTTCAATATATTAGTGGACCAGCAAATCACTAGGTTTTTATCTCTTTATTAAGGTCCAACACTCCAGGTTCATATCTCGTTTTTATGATTCTTTGAATACTTCTTCGTTATATCTCTCTTTAAGTACTTAATGTACAATCTATGAAGCTATATTGTATCTCTAGACCTAACATAAGTCGCAGCAAGCTGGAGTTTAAAAATAACTTCAGAAACCTCAAAAGAGTGAAATAAATTAAATCATGCTCCAGAAGTGAACCTGAACTAATCAATCAAGTAACTTTATCTTATAATTCCACCAATTGGATTCTAAATCACTCTAAATCTTGTGTGTGATTGTGGACAGTAACAGACCTACTAAATGTTATTAAGTGCAGAAAATATTATTAGAATGTCCCTAAGGGTACATTTTAATTTCAGCTCTTTCTAATATCTTGGTGATTGATTTGTTTATTTATTGCAGGTGTACACTACCATACATTTTAACTTTTTAATATATATTCTCACACAGTTTTTAAATGGTCATAGCTATGAGTCAACAAGAAACTTCAAAAAGAACCAAAAAAGCCAAAAAGAAGAGTGCTAAACCGGGATCGTTATCATTCTTGGCAAATAAGAAACGGTGGTCATTGACAACAAATGAAATTATTAAAGAAATAGAATGCGAGAAAGGACATCTGCTCAAATTAATTGGAGCACAACAATTAGTAGCACCACAATCTAAAGCAAAAAGACAATCTGTGAAGAGTTGCCTTTTGAAAAAAAAAAGCCTGTCAAGGAGCTGCCTCTTGTGCAGCCTGTCGAGGAGCTGCCTCTTGTGCAGCCTATCGAGAAGCTGCCTCTTGTGCAGCCTGTCGAGGAGCTGCCTCTTGAGCAGCATGGCAAAGATTTTCCTTTCGAGGATCAAGTGCGAATGAATTCTGTCATTCCTCGAACAAATGATCAACCGGAAGAACAAGGTAACATATAAGATTACAGACCTATTAAATGTACTGATAATTTTTAATTATATTTCTTGTATTTTCTTATAGCTGAAGCTGTTTCCAGCCAAAATAAAAGAGAAAGAATGCAAATACATGATGTTCATGGCCGAAAAGAACCTAAGTTGATCATAATAAATAGTCAAAATCAACATGTTGGTCCTACTGATGATGTTGTCATAGAGCTAAGGAGCTTTTTAGGACCATTGGCTAGAAATGCGACTCATTGCCCATTTGATATATTGGATTGGAGGAGCATGGACACTAAAAAGGATTTATGGGATTATACCAAGGTTTGTAGTTTAAAATAATTAATTATTTGTAAAAGTATTTTACTTCTATTAGCTAATTAAATGACACAAAATTATAGGAGAAATATATTATTCCTGAAACTGCGTACCATTGGGCTATGGTAACAATTCGAGATGCTTGTAGAAGACATATAAGTGTTTGAAGCTTAATTATTACGATCCATATGACAATGATGCCGTTCGAATGGCAAAAAAACCTGATCATATTCCAGAATGTCAATTTAGAGAGCTCCTCAAATATTGGAATTCTGAAAAATTCAAGGTAAAAATATAGTTCAGAATCTCAATTTTTTTTTCTAATAAGTACCATTTCTATTATAGCTCCTGATTTTTGCTCCCTTCCAGCTTCTTCCCACCTAGTGACCCTCAACACCTCAAAGATATTAGACAAAATAGTACCTTTGTTTCCAGTAGCATCTCTGTGTCTACCATGTTTGGATATTTCATCTGATATAGTTTATCTGGCTTGCTATGTTTGGATATTTCTCTTCTTCCTCCTGGCTCTTCTTTCTCGTAGCTGCCTTTTTAATCAGTAGGTGGATCATTATCATGCCCAAACTTTAAGCAATTAGAGCAACATTTTGGCCTGTATTTGTAATTCAAACCTTACTAGAAAGACCCATAAGGAGCAGCAAGTGTAACTATCTCCACCAAAGGTTCAGAAATGTCTAACACTCTAGCATATGAAATATGATTCATCTCTATTTGTAATTCATACCTCTAGCTTTATTATGGTTTTTATATGGACCAGCCTGCATAACCTCCTCTCTGACTGCTACAAAAGTAATCAAAACATATAGTAACCATCTGAATATTATAGATACTAAAGCATATGGATAAAGTGCCAACACTGACTTCTATGACATAATTGTCCATAGTATGATATCAGTGATGCTGACATAATAGTATTTATTTTGCTTTACATGAGGCCTTGTTTGTACTTTAGTGTCTAAAGTAGTGTGATAATAGTACAGATTCGGCTTTTGCTTTTCTTTTACTCTCTTCTCTATTGTAATATTTTGCAGCTTCTTTCTTCATTTATTGTGATAGTCCCAGGCATTTTACAAGACAACTTAACACTATATGATGACTGATATTGACAGATTGTTATAAAAGAAAGATAGACTGTTATTAAGGAAAGACACACTAATATTGACCTCGTCTAGTATACTATATAACACTAATATACCTTAGATTAACAATACTGATTCAATTCTTTGCAGAAAATGTCTGAAACAAATGCAAAGAATCAAAAAAAAACTTATGAATCCACACACTGCTGGCAAAAAGAGTTTCTCTTTAGTTCGTAAAAAGTTGGTCAGTTCTCGTATATATTATTTTTTTAATCAAATTTTGGGGCTTTTTATTAATAGGTACACTTTCCTTAAGTAAGGTTTCTAATCCACTGCTCATGAAATTTTATTTTTGGATCTCTTCCATTGTGACTTTATTTTTTATATATATTTCAATTTGACTAGGAGAAAGATAAGGAGACAGTATCATCTAAGGATCTTTTTGGCGTTACAAGAACAAGAAAACCTAGGCGTTTGTACAAGGACTCAAATGAAGATACTGCTAGTAAAATTGTATGTGTCCTCTCTATTTTCACTTTTTTTATTGTGATCAATTATTTATTTCATAAGATTGTGTTTGTTGGATATGCTTTGGTAGGCTGAAATGGAGGAAATTGAAAAACAAATAAGCATAAATGGTGAGTATGTTGATGCATTTTCAAGCGTCATGGGTACTGAACATCCGGGGCGTCTAAGACTATATGGCGCAGGAGTTACAAAGACTACTTTGAAAAAAAAGTTGGCAATTCGGAATTAACTTTAAGTGCAACAACTGATGGAATGCAACAAATGCAAGAGAGGATGCAGAAAATGGAGAAACAAAAGAAAATTGTGCGACAAGAAGTTATTGCAAATGTTATTGGACAACTTAATCATGCGGGATTAATTGATCCTAACATATTGGCAGCATTGTCGTCTCCTTCACCAAGAGAATCTACTTTTGTTCAAGGGGCTGAACAAGGTTGGTGTCGCTAATTCTATGTTTTGTTTGTTATTTGTTGTTGCTACTTGCTATAGTATTAGAATGGAAAAGTATGTTATTGATCTAACAAAGTTGGGGAAAAGTTAGGCAGACAATAAGTAAATGCCTGATTCATGAGTTTAATATCTGGGTTGCTGCTTGTTCTCTGATAGTTTGATGTCTGAGTTGCTGCTTGTTGTCTGGTTCATGAGTTTTCTTGTGTTTCTTGTAACATAGTAGAGGACCAGTTGTTAGATTCATGATTTGTTTATACTTGATGCTTGTAGTCTTGTTTCTTGTGGTTTCTTGTTTATGCTAATTAAACATGTCTCTTGTATCATGATAGTGTTGAATCATGATAGTGTTGTTTCTACTGTTTGTTGTCTAGTATCTTGTTTCTGCTACTGGTCTCTTGTTTCTGCTGCTGGTTTCTTGTAGCATTATAGTTTTGAATCCAAGATTCACGATTTTGTTTAGTCGAGCCAACGTAGTAGCTAATGCATGTTACTGCATGTAGTCTAGTCTCTTGTTTCTGCTGCTGCTTGTAGAAGTTTGAATGCAGCTAGCAGTTGAAATGTTATTGGCATGTACATGATTTCCAAGTTTTAGGGTTGAACAATTCTATAAGCTAATGCATTGTTGTAACTACATGTATACTTGTTAATTTCCAAGATTTGAGGTTTCCTAAAAAGAAAATTTCTTATTGTATGTAGGAATCGAAGAAGGTGATGAAAGTAGTAGTGAAGACTTGACATAGGAGCTGAAGTATTGATGTAAACTTTATTGATGTTCTAGAAATCATATATTTTTTAAGATTGAAAATTCTATCGCATGTGTTTCACCTTTTTTGAATGCTATAAAAAGATTTGTATATTTTGCTTTAATTGATATTAGAATCACGGATCTTGAATTCTCATTTTGTTAATGAACATTTATTCTCGTTAACGATTTACGTGTATTTTTATGTTATAAAATTTATTCTCGAGAATGATTTAGCATATAGCAGGTATATATAGCTTACTAATATTGCATTAGAATTGTTGCAAATAGCAGGTAATAACCGTTGCAATAGGCATTAAGCGACAGTTCTACAATTGTTTAAAGTGTTGCAATACCCTATAACAACCGTCGCAATAGAGTGAAACAGTGTGTTGAATCGAAAGAAAACTGTAGCCATAGCCTTAACAGAACTAATGCATAAACCTCTATTACGACGGTTCAAAACCGTACCAATACATCCATAGCCATTTGCAATTAATTCAGATGAGAACCATGGAAATAGGTCAAACGTATGGCTACGGTTTTATGAATCGTCGCACAAAACCGTCGCAATAGAGCTATTGCTATGCGATCTGTTGTAGCAGTTGACGTCATCGTAGCCTTAGACCTATGACTACGGTAGTAACGTCTATTGCTACGGTAGGTGAACCGTGACAGTATATTAAATTTTTAGTAGTGTATAATAGAATTTTAATATAGCCAATTCTTTAATGCAAAGATTATCACTATGAAAAGTATTTATTTAAGAGTCAAGAAAATTGTTAAATGCAACAAATGATTTTCGATTTTACTATGAAGAGCGGCTGATTAGCAACACAATATTGGTTGGTTTATTTATTTATAAGTGGCAAAAAATATGCACAACAAATATGTTTTTTCTCATGGATATGCTGAAAAATTTAAAAGACTATTAACATGATTTCTAGGTAATTAACATGCTGAAAAAATATTAAAACACAGAAAAAATTATAATATTCTAACTGATCAACGTACTAAGATTATTAGTATTTAATTTAAACATGCAAAAGTTATTAGAATCTAATTATTATAAAATTCATTAACAAATTTAAAGATGTTAAAACAAACATTAGGCATGTAAAAACCTCGTTAGTATTATTATTATTATTATTATTATTATTATTATTATTATTATTATTATTATTATTATTATTATTATTATTATTATTATTGCAATGAACAAATAATCATGATGAATAGTTAAACACAATTAGTAAGATTATTATTTTAATTTTTTCTTGATTAAGTTGATGATGCAAAATCGGTAAAAATGATAAATCATATAAGCTAATTATCATAGGCATGCTCTTTAATATGTTAAATGATAATAAGATAAACATGTCCCAGGTTATTCCCCTCCCCGTTAGACAATCCCCCAAATTTATTTTATGTAGACTACAATTAGAGAGTTAACACATTGTTACAAAACAAATAAGGAACAAATGGAAAAAAATATACAACAAAATAAACAATAGCTCCATCAGAAAATTATCTTCTAAGCGACTGTTCAATATCTTGAACTCTAAGTTAGAAACATGCTAGAAAGGATAATGTGACATATATATAATGAAAAGTAATTGTAACAAGATATTTATACTAACCAATAAATAACACCCCAAAAAGGTAAAGAATAATCATAGATGTATTATCACACGTAGAGAGGGGGGTAATGAAACTAACTAGGATTCTTCCTCGTTTGTTTCATTTCCAACACATAAACGATGATGATTATGCAAAAACGAAATTTAAAATAGTAAAGAAGGCTAACCAATTATGCAGAAATTTTTATCAGCAATGAAAATTTTAGTAAGGTTTTCAATCCACTACAGAAAAACAACAAGAAAGGATGATCCAAATCCTAACTACAGTTCTTATTATTATATTTTTTAGAATAGAGATCAATATATAAAATATTTTAAAATATGAAAAAAATGGAAGATGAGAATTGAGAGTAATAAGTGAACTTGTATTAAAAGGTGAATGAATGAGTACTACTCTAGAGAGAAAAGTGAGTGAATATAAACATGTGAGATTGTGAAATAATGAAGGGAGGGGGTGTTATTTATATAGAAAAGAGGAGGAGCATAAATAAGGGGGAAAATTTAAAGGAATCAATTAATTATCACATTTTCCTTACTCAAAGAAAATTCAAATCAGCCAAATTATTCTAATTATTTTTACCAAATATAAGCAATTAACTATAAATTAAGAGAGAGTAATATTATGTTTCTTAAATAAAGAAAAATCAAATTAGACTTATTTTAAATTATTTTTTACCATATCAAAACAAGTAAGAAAATGACCAAATAGGGAGAACTATTTTTTTTTCTTTTATAAAATAAAGAAGGGATAAAATAAGCTTTTGAATTATTATTATTATTATTTTAACAAATTATATGAAAAACAAAATATGACAAGGAAATAATTTAAGGTAAAAAATTTTCTTAATAATAAATTTCCACAAATAAACATGTAAGAATCAATCTAGGCAAACATTAAAGGAAAAGGAGATCAATTAATATTTTTACTTCCTTTTAATAGAGCTGAATCAGAAAATCAATATTTTGAGAATGAGTAATTATTTCCTAAAATAAACAAGTAAGAAGCTTTTTTTCATCTTTTCAAATGATTGAAGATTTACCATATAATTTTAGGAAACCAAATTAATCATATTCTAACATATAGGAGAAATTAATCATAATAAAATAACATACTTACAATTATTATCATTCATGAAATCAAATATACTCAAAAAAATCTTATAATCACATTTACCCATTATCAAATAATCTACCCTTATTAAGAAACGCTAAATTCACCAATCAACATTTGAGGAGGAACAATATGCAAGGTTCTAAACCAATTTAGTGAACTAGACACTAGACAGTAAACAAAAATACAAGATCAAATATTTATTAACCCCAAAAAATTAAGTATACGGATCAATGCATATTTTAAACATCAAAGCTATAATAAGCATCTTAGAATAATAGAAAAATATGGTTGAAAGAAAAAACTTGAAGAGTTTGATAGATGAAGTAATAATTAATTTTAAGAAAATATCAAAGACAGATGTGTTGAGACCTGTCACATGACCCAACGCCCGGATGTCGCCGAAGTTTTCTGTTGGAGAAATTACCGCCCTTTGCTACTGCCTTCTGGTGGTGGTTCGGTGCTGGCTATTGATGGCGTCGAGCTGTTGATGCTGCCATACTCGCCGGATTGAGCTGCTGCCTACGCTGATGGGTTTCACCGGGGACCGCATGGTTGCTACGTCTCTCGCCAGTTGCCTTGCAATCCTGCAAAACGGAGAGGAAGAAAAAGTCAACGGAAGAAGGGAGAAGAAGAGGGGATGGAGAGAGGAGGAGCGATGGGAGAGGGAAGAAGAGGGGTGGCTGCCTTTGAGTTGTTTCTATTTTTTGTTTTTGCCGGATAAGTCGGCGACAGGTGGCTGGAGCTGCTGTTCGTAAGCCTTTGCTGGTGCTTGGCAACTCATCTTAGTACTGCCATTGCTGGGGAAAAAACTGATAGCGGAGAAGAAAGGAAGAGAGGAAGAGACGGACGGACAAGAGGAGAGAGGAGAGGAAAGAGGGGTCGCCGCCTCTGTGTTCTTTGCCGTAAAGAGAAAGAGGTTGGAAAGGGAAGAGAGAAGGGAGGCGGATGCTTCCAAGGAGAGGGGCAAGGAGAAGAGAATGAAAATTTCTAGGAATTAGGATTTTTTAGGTTAGAATAGGTAAATTAAATCTGGGTCATTGATTTAATATAGATGAAGGGCGAGGATTCGTTCTATGATTTAATTTTAAGGATGGACGAACGAGAGTAAAAGCTGAAAAATTGAATGGGATCCGAAATGGCCAAAATTGCAATAGAAGATTGGCTAAAATTGAAATGAGAGGGTGGTTACTATTGAAATAAAACATTGAATGGGGGTGGCTACAATTGAAAGAAACTAGAATAGAAAAAGCTAGAATTTAAATACTCAATTTGAGGAAGGAATTACTATTTAATCAAAATACTACATATATTAAAATATTTTTGTATGATTGAAAATCACTTAAATTTTAAAATATTCAAAATTCCTTTATAATTATAAAATATTTTAATAATATTTATAATAATTTTATAAAGTAAACATACTAAAATGTATATTTAATCGAATAGCATTCCTAAAAAGGTTAAAGGTCGGTCAGAATTGGATGTAACTAGTTGCCCCTTGGTTGCTTGGGAATGAAGAATGAATTGTCAGGCAACCAATGTAAATTTAGTAGCCGATTTTGTTCGACCGACGTGAGATGTCAGTGGGATTAATTGAAGTGATGTAGAGTTGAAAAAAGAGACTATAGAGACTTTGGTATTAAGCCTCCTAAATATCTCTAGTTATATAAAAATCAGGTCGTGTGTAGTTCTGGATTAAAGAGCAAATGAAACTCTTGAAAATTGAAAAAAAGTTGTAAACTATTCGAAAGGCACAATATCGGCGTGAATGGATAAGATTAGAGTAGCAAGAAGATAAAGATGGAGAAGAGAGAAGGGAAGAGAAGGGAGAAGAGAAAATTTTGAGACAGGTTCAAATAAATAGGAGCAATACGAGTAATGAAGAATTGATAGGGCCTTCGTTGCGATAGATTTTAGCACAATAATTGCAACTAAGGGGGCGATTGATCACCTTCAAATCTAGTCAGAGCAGATAAAATGTTACCTTATAATAGAGAAAGCATGAACAACATGATAAAATATATGTTCTTACAAAATGACAAGAGTTGTTCAACTTGTTCAAGAATTGGAAACCATCTCTGAAGGTTATAGTCAACCTTCAATAAATCTTATGGTAGAGAGATATAATAACATAGAGGAAAATGTATGATTGTAAGGTGGATGGACTTAAGCATTTTGTTGTAGGGAAGAAGATCCTAAATGTTGTATTGTAAGGCCGGCGAGCCTAAGCATCCTATTGTAAGGTGGAAGATCCTAAATGTCGCATTATAAGATGAACGAGCCGAAATGTGGTATTATAAGGCCGATGGACCTAAACATCCTAATGTAAGGTGGAAGATCCTGAGAGTCGTATTGTAAGGCAGATGAGCCTGAACATCCTATTGCAGGGCGGAAGAGCCTAAATATCCTATTGTAAGGTGAAAGAGACTAAATGTCGTATTGTAAGGCAGACGAGCCTGGACATCCTATTGTTAGATGAAAGATCCTAAATGTCATATAGTAAGCTAGACAATCCTATACATCCTATTGTAAGAGGAAAGAGACAAAATATCGTATTATAAGGCAGACAAGCCTGGACATACTATTATAAGACGGAAGAGCCTAATTTTCATATTGTAAGGCAGACGATCCTACATGTATATTTAGTAAGTCATAGTAGCAAGTCAATTCAAATAAATGCCTCTTCAAAATTTTCTGAATGAGAGTATGACTAAAATAGTAGCTCCTTGTATATCTGAAAGTATGCTCATATAATTTATTCCTGCATCCGGAGAAAAATTGTAAATTCAAATAGCGAGAGAGGGTCATACCTATGTTTGTTTTGCCCTTAGAGTTGCACTTTATTGTAATGAAATTTTTGAGGATTTCTCAAAAAATTCTGCCACAGTTTAGAGGATAAGATATATACTCATTTTGTTAAAATCTCCATGAAATTTTTTTTGGGTTTCCTCAAAAAAATTTCCCCTGTTTATTAGTGCGGAATTTTTTATTCTGCTTCACCTAATGAAAATTATCAGTTCCAAAAGAAAGTGGTTGTCTTGTATTTGGACATTAACGCTGGACTTCGAATTCATGGTTTTTCAATTAGTCTACATGAATTTGAGTGTTTTAAATGACCATGGGAAAGAAGATAAATTTATTTGATAGAGACCAGACCCATCAAAGGGTTGCCTACGTATCCAAAAGGAAAATCAGGTCAAACGTAGTTCTGAATTACAAGGAAAATAAAGGAATGAGGAAAACTTTGGGCATATGGTATAAGAACAGTAAATCCAATTTGTTTATAATAATCTTGTCCTTGTCAACTTCTCTAATGTGATTTACGCTTCCTTTCAAGTTCTTTGCATATATCGTTGTAGAATCTGCTTGAACGATGAATGTATTCGCTCTGGTGGGATTGTAATTGTTTTTTTTGTCGTCCTTGTTGCACTATAATTTTTCCCTTTTCAATTATATTCTGAATCTTATTTATCAATGTTGGACATTCCTTAGTGTCATGACCTTGAATGTTTGAATGATAGGCCCAATTCTTGGATAGATCAAAAGTTGAAGAAAAGTGCTTAGGAATCCATCCTCTTCTTGGTCTTAAAAGTACATTAGCCCATAATCTCTGAAAAATGCTAGTCACGCTTTCCCTTAAGGGAGTGAAGATACGAGGCTTCCTTACCTTATGTTGAGATACTTTCTGGTTGTAAGGCTCAAATATAGCATGAATTTGTTCAATATTCTGATTGTTTTGTTTCGGAGGTATAGAGGTTGTTGCATCTTTGTTCCTTCCTCTAATGAATTTTTTAGGACTTGAATAGGACTTTGTGCATCAACAATTCTTCCAGATTGGATGCCATATTCTAATTCTTTTCCAATTCGAATTCGACCGTTGAAGCCTTGACTAACAACGAAGAACAGAGTTTTATAATATATACCATCAACTAACCTGGTGAAAGTTAGGACCAACTCATCTTCATGCGGTAGATGACGTATCTTGTTCCATTCTCTACCATATGACATATTCCTCAAAATATTTGTGACTCAATTTCTTCCCTTTCAGAAAATTGAACATTATATGGTCGACCTTCTTATTAAACTTGTATTGTTCCACAAGCTCTCGAGCCATGTCTTCGCATGCGATCCATTTGTCAAAGTCTTGTTTGACATACCAAGTTAAGGCTATTCCTGATAAACTTTGAATAAATAACATCATCAGGAGAGATTCATTATTTTCTAAGACAACTAACCTGCTACAGAAATCCTTTAGACGTGCTATTGGATCCCCACGTCGATCAAACATGTTGAATTTTGGAATTTGAAATCCCGAGGTCAATTTAACTCCTGAGTGTAGGAATAATTTCTTATAGCTCAGTTCATGAGCAGGTTTTGAGTTTAGTCCTTCATTCAACCTTTTCTCCAACTCAAGCATTTTTCTCTGTAGTTCGCCTAGCTTAGACTTCTCTATATTGTCATGTATCCCTTCACTTTGCAAAGAATCAAAATTTATGCTTATTGAATACATTTTTTACAAGATAGTGTGAGTAGGAATAGGATGAGGAGATATTGTCCAAAAGGTACTTTGTGTTGGACGAGAAGAGGGGTAATGTTTTTAAAGGTTGAATATAGTTGCATATTGCATGTTCTTAGTCGAGAAAAAATTCAAATACTAGACAACCTTTAATCAAAGAAGTAAATCAAACACAACTTCGAGTTATTCTATAGTAAGCCAAATTTATAATTTCAAATTAATAATGCAATACCCTCAGAGTGGGACAATTATGGGAGTTAAGAGAATAAGGTCACATAACTTATTCAAGCAATACTTTGCCAATTTGATGTTTAGAGTCAAAGAAAGATCTTAACTCCATTTTGACAGAATGACTTGATTTAGATATGATGATCAAATTGACACATAAGTATGCAATTTTTCTAGAGGGTATTGGGGACCTTTAGAAGATAGGGTGGCTACTAATTATGTGAATTGACAACAAGAGTAAAAACACCTAGAAATTATACAACATGTATAACCTAACTAGGAGTTCTAAGGGTTGGCTTGACAAGAACTTGAAAGGGATTCTATGCGAGAGGCTTGTGGTTTCTCGATAGTAAAACTATCTATTACATCCACCCATATGCCGACTCTTTATAATTGATGTTTGAAGAATTGGAGTAGTTTAAAGAGGTTCAAAGTCACAACATCACGAGAACAAAAAAAAGAGGGTCCCAATTGGAAAAAGTACGAGCGGAATGTCAGTTATCAAAGCAGTAAACATTTAGCATTTAGATTGGAAAGCGATAACACATAGAAATTTTTGTAAAATTTATAATAAATACATAAATAAGAATAAATAAATAAATAAATGTAAACATATAAACATATTAAAAATCATGCATATAAGGAAAGAAGGTATGTGATGAAACCTACAAATAAGGGGAAAGTGAAGGGGTGAAACATGGATAGAAAATGATAAATAAGGCAAGAAAATAAACTAAACATGGTAATTATCTAACAAAAATGAAATAACCAAAATAAAGTAAACCCCACATATATAAGCAGGAAACACGTAATGGTAAGAACCTCATATTCTCAGCAGATTAGTCATTCAGTCGCGCCCCATTTTTTTGTCTAAACGAATTTTGTGCGCGACCTAAAAAATCTTTTTGGGTTTTTGAATTTGAAGAGAGTTGTCACCTAACGAATTAAGGCGCGTTAGAGCACCCATCTAACATAACTAAATCTAGCTCAGGTCAACGAGCCAGAGATCAGGGTAAGGGTTCAAATTACCTCGAGGGGAGCTGTTAGGCATCCCTCGAGCTTCATGAATGTGGGTCCCAGTCGTATCTCATGCAATTTATGTGGGGGTTACAAGTAACAATTCAGGTCACTTCATTATTTTTTATTGGGATAATGCACAAGTACCCCTTCAACCTATGCCCGAAATCTCCGAGACACACTTATACTATACTAAGGACCTATTACCCCCTAAACTTATTTTATTAATAATTTTCTTTAACTTTTCGGCATACTTGACACTATCTTGTGGGCTCAACGCTGATTGACATTTTTTTCAAGTTACTGCCACGTAGGCCGAAAAGGGGTAGAAAATTACTTATAAAATAAGTTCAAGGGGTAATAGGACCTTACTATAGTATAAGTGTGTCTCTTGGATTTCGGGCATAGGCTGAGGGGATACTTGTGAATTTTTCCTTTCTTATTTAATTAACATGCTAGCTAGGTGAAAACACAATATTAAACAATAATGATTAATTTATTATTAATTACACATGTGAACCCTAAGTGATAAGAATCATTGAACAATTAAAGCTACTTTATTAATTAAATAACATGCATGACTTTGTGATAAAACATCAAGTTGGACAAGGAGCTCGTATTATTATGTTAATTATTTAAGCATGCTAAAAAGGTGATAAAAATAATAAACACAATAAATAATAATCAATTAGATGAAGATAAATGAGAAGACAAAAATAGACAAATCGATAAGCCAATAATTTATCATTTGAGTATTTGATCTATGTGATAAACAAATATTGGCCAAATATTAAGCAATTGATAAAGATACAAACAAGAAGGAAAAGTATGCCCAAATAGACATACAAATAATTCGATCTAATTTATTATGCTACACTAAACGAGAATAAGATGTGTGAAAATAAAGTTTGAATAATTGAGAAAGTTTTGAATATAATTTTTATTTTAAAAAATATTTATTTCTTTATAGGGATGATACCAGGATATTGTTAATCACGCTTGTCCACCATAGAAACAATTTTAGTTTGAGGTCGGTCTTAGAAAAATAATAATATTTCATATTTCGAAGATGATTTTAAAAAGATTTAATTTGCATATAGGCACATAAGTATTTAAATATAAATAAACATAATCCCTTTTTAAAATCATGGGTAGGTGGTACTCCCGGGGACGCATCGGCTTAATTTAAAAAATTTGAATTAGACCTCGTAGTACCTTTGACTTTTACACTAATGATAGATTACGAGGTAGAGCTTATAATTTATTTTTAATACAAATGTCATAATCAATGTAAAATTTTAAAAGAGGATTGAACAATGACTTTAAAATGATAGTGTTATAGAAATTTTTTTTTTTTAAAAAAAAGAGAAAAACTAATAGAACATTAATATAGGCAAATATTTAGTGCAAAGATTATCACCATGAAATGTATTTATTTAAGAGTCAAGCAATTTGTTAAATGCAAAAAATGAACTTTATTTTATTTTGAAGAGCGGTTGTTGATTAGCAACACAATATTAGTGATTTATTTATTCAAAAGTGGCAAAAAGGTATTTACAACAAAATTGTTTTTCACTATGGATATGCTGAAAATTTGCAAGCCTATTAACATGATTTCTAGGTAATTAACATGCTGAAAAAATTATTAAAACACAAAAAAAAATTATAAAATTCTAACCAATTAACCTACTAAAATTATAAGAACTTAATTTTAACTTGCAAAAGTTATTAGAATGTAATTATTTCAAAATTCATTATCAAATTTGAAGATGTTAAACTAAGCAATAGGCATGTAAAAACCTTTTTATTATTATTTTTTTCAATGAACAAATAATCACGATAAGTAATTAAACAGAATTAGTAAGATTATTATTTTATTTTATTCTTGATTATGTTGATGATGCAAAATCCGAAAACATGATAAATCATATTAGCCAATTACCATAGGCATTTTCTCTAATACGTTAAACGATAATAAGATAAACTTGTAGCAGGTAATTCCCCTCTCCATTTAGACAATCGCCCAAATTTATCTAATATATACTAGAGTTAGAGAGTTAACAAATTATTACAAAACAAATAAGGAACAAATGAAAAAAATAAACAACATAAAAAATAATAGCTCCATCAAAAAATTATCTTCTTAGCGACTCTTCAATATCTTGAACTCTAGTTAGAAACATGCTAGAAAGGATAATGTGACACATATACAAACAAAAGTAATTGTAACAAGTTATTTATACTAACCGATAAATAACACGCAAAAAAGGTAAAGAATAATCATAGATGTATTATCACACGTAGAGAGAGGGGGAAATGAAATTTTTTAACTAGGATGCTTCCTCGTCTGTTTCATTTCCAACACATAAACAATCATGATTATGCAAAAACGAAATTGAAAATAGTAAAGAAGGCTCACCAACTATGCAGAAATTTTATCGGTAATGAAGAATTTTAGTATGGTTTTGAATCCACGACAGCAACACAACAACAAAGGATGATCTAAATCCTAACTAGAGTTCTTATTATTTATTTTTTAAGAATAGAGAGCAATATCTAAAATATTTTGAAGTATGAGAAAAATGGAAGATGAGAATTGAGAGTAATGAGAGAACTTGTATTAAAAGGTGAATGAATGAGTACTACTCTAGAGAGAAAAGTGAGTGAATATAATGATGTGAGATTGTGAAATAATGAAGGGAAAAAGTCTTATTTATATATCAAAGAAGAGGAGCATAAATAAGGAAAAAAAATATTTAAAGGAAACAATTAATTATCACATTTTCTTTACTCAAAGGAAATTCAAATCAGCCAAATTATTCTAATTATTTTTATCAAATATAATCAAGTAAGAATAAATTAAGAGAGAGTAATATTATTTTTCTTAAATAAAGAAAAGTCAAATCAGACTTATTTTAGATTATTTTTTACCATATAAAAACAACTAAGAAAATGACCAAATAGGGAGAACTATTTCTTTTCTTTTATAAAATAAAGAAGGGCTAAAATAAGCTTTTGTATTATTATTATTATTATTTTAACAAATTATATGAGCAAATAAATATGACAAGGAAATGAATTAAGGTAAAACATTTTCTTAATAATAAATTTCTATAAATAATCATGTAAGAATCAATCTAGGCAAACATTAAATCAAAAGGAGATCAATTAATATTTTTATTTCATTTTAAGAGAGCTAAATAAGAAAATCAATATTTTCATAATTGGTAAATATTTTCCAAAATAAACAAGTAAGAAACTTTTTATTCATCTCATCTTATGAGCAAAGATTTACCATATAACTTTAGTAAATCAAATTAAGCATATTCTAACATGTAAGAGAAATCATTCATAAAA
This sequence comes from Solanum lycopersicum, assembly GCF_036512215.1. Taxonomy (NCBI): domain Eukaryota; kingdom Viridiplantae; phylum Streptophyta; class Magnoliopsida; order Solanales; family Solanaceae; genus Solanum; species Solanum lycopersicum. The sequence continues at coordinate 43,004,415 of NC_090811.1, read as the reverse complement.
AAAAAACATACTTACAATTATTTTCATTCATGAAGTCAAATATACTTGAAAAAATCTTATAATCACATTGACCCATTATTAAATAATCTATCCTTTACTAAGCAAGCTAAATTCACCAATTAATATTTAAGGAGGAACAATATGCAACGTTCTAAACAAACTTAGTGAACTAGACACTAGAAAGTAAACACAAAGACAAATCAAATGAATATCAACCCCAAAGAATTAAGTATACGGATCAACGCATATTTCAAACATCAAAGTTATAATAAGGATATTAGAATAATAGGAAAATATGGTTGAAATCAAAAACTAAAAGAGTTAGATAGGTGAAGTAATAATTGGTTTAAAGAAAATACCAAAGACGGATTTGTTGAGACCCGTCACATGATCCAAGGCCCGAATATCGCCAAAGCTTGCTGTTGGAGCCATTACCGGCGTTTGCTACTTCCTGCTGGTGGTGGCTCGCTGTTGGCTGTTGCTGGCGTCGAGCTGCTACTGCGGTCATTTTCGCCGGATTGAGTTGCTGTCTGCGCTGATAGGTTTAACTGGGGACAGGCTGGTTATTGTGTCACTTGTCGGCTGCCTGGCAGTCCTGCAAAATAGAGACGAAGAAAAAGACAATGTGAGAGGGGATAAGCAGAGTGTAGGGTGAGAGGTGGAGAGATATGAGATGGAAGAATAGGGGTGGTTTCCTTTGGGTTGTCGTTATTTTTTGTTCTTTTCGGAGAAGCCGGCGACTGGTGGCAGGAGCTACTGTCTGTCTTCCTTCGATGGTGCCTGGCAGCTCGCCTGAATGCTGACAGTGATGGGAAAAAAAGAAAGCAGAGAAGAAAGGAATAGAGTAAGAGAAAGATGGAGAAGAGGAGAGAGGAGAGGAAAGAGGGGTCGTCGCCTATGTGGCCTTCGTCGGAAAGAGAAAGAGGTGGGAAGGGGAAGAAAGAAGGAAGGTGGCTACTGCCAGGGAGAGGGGCGGGGAGAAGAGAATGAAAACTATGGGGATTAGGCTTTTTTATGTTAGAATAGGTAGATTAAATGTGGGCCATTGATTTAATACGAGATGAAGGTCTAGGATTCGATCTAGGATTTAATTTTAAGAATAGAGGGACGAGGTTAAAAGCTTAAAAATTTAATGGTATCCGAAATGGCCAAAATTGCAATAGAAGGTTGGTAAGAATTAAAATGAAAGGGTGGTTACTATTGAAATAAAAATTGGAATAGGGGTGGTTAGAATTGAATGAAATTAGAATAGAATAGGCTAGGCTAGAATTTAAATAATTTTGAGGAAAACTTAGGAATTACTATTTAATTAAAATACTACATATATTAAAATATATTTATATGATTTAAAATCACTTAAATTTTAAACATTTAAAATTCCTTAATAATTTTAAAATATTTTAATAATATTTACAATAATCTTATAAAGCATACTAATACATATAATTTTGAGGCAAAATCAACTAAGATTCTATGCTTTAAATAAATATTAAAATATGTATTTAATCGAATAGTATTCCTAAAAAGGTTAAAGCTAAGTTGAAATAGGGTGTCAACATGTCCAACCAACGGACCGTTTGTCCATCGACGGCTCGTTGGTGGTGGTTTGTTGGTTGAGTCTGCAACCTCCAAATCCTGCAGACTTGTAGGTCCAATCGACGGACCAAGTAAACAAGTCGTCAATTGGTCAACTGGTTGTCGACTGATTCCGTTTGTGGGCACTGCCAAGCAGTTTTGGGTCTTAGTCTGGGCCCTTCTCTAGGGACCCTCGTGTGTCCTAGGTGGGGCCATACCAAGACTTTAAACCCCTAAACATAGTCCTCTAGGTCTTAGGAACATCCCACACACATTTAAAACATAACAAACACATAAAACTCACAAAAACACATCAATACACATGAACACTTTCTAAGACACACCTTCCGAATATCATCGACGTTCTTGGACGTTTGACCTCCAAATGTCACCAAACTTCACACACTGCCTAATAACATCAATAGAACCTATTTTAACATAAAACCTACTCATGAAACATTAACAAAGCTCTAGCTTAGTGTGTTTTAGAGTGTTATATTCTCCCCCACTTAGAACAACTTTCTTCCTCAAATGACACTAAAACTTTAAGAACATCAAGGACTCAATTAGCAACACATAACAAATTACAATCATGATAAAACATTCTTAGTCAAGGCACCAACTAACAAGGTGCAAACTCTCACATTTTCAACACTATGCAACAAAGGCAACTTTGCAACAACCTTCACAGTTAAAAATTCACCATTATTCTTCATATATGGAGGAACTAACAGCTCCGACATTCAACATGCTCATATACAACACTTTTACGCACTGTGAACAAGCTAGAATTTCCAAAAATCATTTCTTTGAGCAATTCATCAAGAAAGCATTATCATATAAAATATAAAACCATATAAACTCATCTTATTACACTAACAGAACAATAATAAAAGTCTAACACTTACCAGGACTACGGACTCGGGATTAGTTATTCTTCCTAGATCCCATCCCATAGGGATGATTCTTCTTTGGAGCATTGGGATCTAGACCACCTTGAGGAACTTGATTGACCTCTTTACCCTTTGCTTTGATGTTAGTGAAGTCCCTCATCTTGTGTCCCTTTCTACCACATGCAAAACAACCATACGTTCCGGCAAGACACTTACCCAAACATTGTTTTCCATAAGAAGCATACCTAGTTCTCTCAAAAGTATAGTTACCACCATGGGAATGTTGGATTGGATCTCTATCCTTGTTCCCCATGGAATACTGTTGGTGAAAGTGTCACATCCGAGTTTACCCCCTTGCGTAATCCTCTTCTAGGACTAAGACTAGCCTCTTAGTTTACATCATTTCATTCATAGGTCGAAAAATGGAAAATTTATAAATTTTTATTACTTGTAATTGAAGTTTTATAGAGACCTCTACATACACATAATATATATCCATATCGAGTATACATAGACCCTTCATACAGGAAGTTTACATGGCCTTCTACCTGTTTTGCACTTACATATATTTATATATATAAGATAGAAGATAATCTTAGAGATTGTTTCCTCTCATAACCATCTAACAAGATTAGCAATTTGTGCATATCCTACATCAAATTAAAGAATCCACATATAGACTTATACAATTCATACTCAAATGAAAATAGAAGGAACATAAAAGTTTTAAAAGTAAAAAAACTCCATAAGCTCGATATTGGCATCGCCCTCAGAAGATGAGAACCTACCCACTTGGATGAATGAGAAACTCCAAGCCTTCTTCAGTCGTCAAAAAGATTCCTCAAGGACCGGAACCTAAAATATTGGGGAAGATAAAGAAATGGGGTTAGTACGCTACTTTAGTAAGTATGAGACCATATGCACACATATAGGAAAACATGCTAAGAAAAAAGGACATTTCATAAAGTATGTATTTTTCACTTAAAACCCTTTATGCACATTCAACAAGACCAATCCAACCAACATTTCATGTTTATCTAGTCATATTAACAATAAGCATGAATAGGAGTACATCTCATTTTAAACATAGCCGTCAATTACCCAGGAACCCCTATTAGATCAACAAGTGCAATGACTAAGCAAAGACCCATAACCTTACTCAATCAGGTAACCCAATAAGAATCATAACTAACACCCTACTTCACATAACATGAAATTTTGGAGTATCATCTTACTTAAACAATATAAACCAAGCCATGCTCATAAGTGAACTAATTAACATATAGTATCAAAAATGTGCAAGTTCATCATATACATAACATATACCATCATGACTATAATACTACATAAGAACATCCTCCTAATACTTCTTTCAAGGCTAACTATTTTCAATGTTTAAGTAGAGTCCTATACCCTTACCTAGACTAAGCTATACTCCTTAGGTCATCTTAGTTACAGTTTAATCCTTTAGTTCATTGTAACTTTTTGGGAACATCTTTCCAAAATAGACATAGACCACTTGAGTTAATATGGAATCCGATTTCATAAGACCCTACATCGAAGGAAGGCGGACTACTTGCAAAAGTAGTACCAAAACATAAAACATAGCAATTACGTGGATCCACTAGCTAGTATTTTTATTGGGGCAACATAGTTCAAGAATTAGGAGACATAATTGGGACACTCTTTATGATAAATGCATTGTAGTCTCCAATCTAAAAGGTACATTCGTGATCCTACCTTCCCTATGTGGGAAGGGACACTCGTCAATCTAGTTCACTCGGTGCTAAGCTAGAGTCTCTTTTTTTAAATGTCTTTATACCTTTATTATCAATCATAACTTAGTTAAGGTGATAGGGTCTAACCCTTGTATATTCATCTTCATTTTTATCTAAATAAGATTGCATGAGTATAAATCCTTTCATTACAATTCATATAGGCGAGGTTAACACATTACATATCACCACAATAAGGCACATTCGTAAGCATTACAATCCTTATAAAATTGATATATTAATAGAGCTCACAACCATAATCAAGAAATTTCAATTAAACATCATATCAAGCCTATCAATACTAATCCAAGGCATACTCCAATACAACATCATGATTCTAACACTTTATCACAAATTGAAGTAAAGAATAGGGATTACAAGACTTACCAAGTCTTATTCATAATTCATCACCAAGTTCTTACCATCAACCATTACTTCAACCCAATTAGGTCATAAAATCAACATAATTCAATAACCAACACGATAACAAGGCTATAAGAATTAGTATACCATAATTCATTACTAAATCAATGCTTAAGACAAGATGCTTAGGTTATTCTCGTAACCTAGATCACTTCTCAAGAACTAGTATGAAAGACATAAATTTACCCTAATTTTTTCATGATTAGTGTAAAAACATCATCTAATAGTAATTCAACCAATAATCAAGTCAATTGAATAAAACACAACCTAATTCATATCAAGATCAAACCTAGGGTTAAGGGTTAAGGGTCATCTTTAAAAACTAGACCAAACCATCAAGATATATCTTAATAAGGTTAGAATACATGTTAATATATTCATATTATCCAATATAATCCATAAACAAACCAATTCATAATATAATTTTCGAGATTGAGAAGAACTCACAGTAAAACTCAACTTTTGAAAATACTTTGAAGGAACTCTTTAAGGAAAGAGGTATCAAAGGTGAATTAGATCCCATACCTCAACGTTTGATGAATATTTTATGGTGAATTTGTCCCTTTGAATCCCCTAAATCCCTCCCCTATCTAGTCTTCAGTGTTGTCTTTTAATAGAGAGAGAAAGAAGACAGAAGGAAGAGAGTTTGGTTGAGAGTTGTAATTATATTAATTGGGGTTGGGCTCTTTATATGGGGGTAAATTTAGTAAATTAGTCTAATATTAATCCCTAAATAACCACTAAACAACCTAATTAATTGTTTTTTAACTAATATAAAATGTGCAGCAAAAACATGCCACTCAAAGAAGGAACCACGTAGACACCTCATGGCTCAATGGACGGACCAACCCCCTTCCGTGCTGCACGTCCGTTGATAAGATTAGAGAGTGTGCATAAGATACCCTTCAAAAAAATGTCTAAGTATTGGTTGAATTTTGGCACCGAATCCCCGTCGATGAACACACGCCCCGTCGATTGACCCATCATGGGTGCACACTGCCTAGACAGTGTTTACACCAACGTGAAAGGGTCCTCCTCAAAGTCCCTTGATTGGTCCTTGGTGATTCGTACCCGGACGTTTCAACCATGAATTCACTTAAACAACTTTAACTACCCTTATACAAATTATCATGGATTTCCGACACCTAAAAGCTTGTCAAATAGGCTTAGGCACGCTAGTACCTCACTTGAATTAGTTTCCGGACATCATGGACGTTCTTAGACGTTTTGGTTTCTAGACCTCCTAAATGACCTATATTATTAAAATAAACCTTAAATCAGTGTATAGACTTCATAAAACCCATATTAGGCTTTAAGACATATTTTAGATTTTTGAAATGTTACAGCAAGAACCTCTTCTTAAGTTTTTTTGTGACTAGTTTTATTCGACCTAGGCCTCTTAACCTCTTGCCTTATCTCCCTAATTTTGGATTGCTAGATTTGTTGTGCATACACCATGATCCTAGATATATCCATGTCATTAAGAAGCATTTTCGTCAACATTCTTTCTCCACCAAGATAGACACTCCCATCATAAATTTTTCATCCTAGCCCTAGTGTTGGCTACCATTGTTGGGGCATACATAGAGAGTTGGGTGAATTTAAGAGAGTACTCTTACACACTCATTCCCCCTTGACGAAGATTCATGAATTCAACCATTTTATTCTCCCTCCACTCTATGGTAAAGAACCTATATAGGAAAGCCTCTTTGAACACCTCCCAATCAACTGGACCATCTCTCAAGGGTCTCTCATCTCTCCATTTCTCAAACTACACTTGAGATACATCCTTAAGTTGGTAAGTGGCTAACTCAAGCTTTCTCTCTATGAGTTACACCCATAACACCAGCACTTTGAACACCTAATCTATGAAACTTTATGGGTCTTCATCCACCTTAGTGTCATGAATAGTAGAACGGTTTATTCACATGAAATCATGAATTCTAGAAGCGGGAGTAAAAGCATGAGGTTGAGGTCCACCTCCTTGGTTAGCTTGGACAACTATGGGATTATTTACGACATGAGCTTTAGCCGTCATGAGTTGGGTCAAATTCATTAGGGAAGCCTTCAACACCGCATTGGTCATATCCCCTTCAACAAAAGGAATTTGAGGAACTTTAGGCATAGGAGGAACTTGAGGATCTTGAGGTTCTGGAGGCACTTGAGGTTATTGAAGGGGAACCTCCTCATTTTATCCCTCTAGGACAACTATAGAAACTTGGTCAACACGGGAATGGATCCTCTCACTATCTACACCTCCCTCCTCCCTTCTAGCGGTTGATCTCCTCGTATAATGTCCTATAAACATAAAGAGAACAGGTTTAGAGAGACATATCATAGAACTCAACTCTAAGGCACGACATTAGAATAATGAAGAAATTTAAACTTCTATCATGTTATAGCCTATTGCCCATGGATGTGTCGCGACTCACACCAATGAACAAGACTCTACTAGACGTGTCTTGTGAGACTTTAGACCCTAGAAAATTTCCCATAAAATTATGCTCTGATACCAAGTCTGTCAGGACTTGCAAGTACCCCGTAGAAGTTAGTACGAACCCTTTGATCAATATAAGGCATACTTGACCCTTTGGGGTCTTGTACAAGCCTTTTTACTATCGTTCATTACATAAGGCATGAAATGTAGTGCGGAATTAAAACTTTTCATGAATAATTTATTAAAGGAAACATTTTTCGTAAATACTAAGGAAGTTTAATCGTCACAAGCAAAACTTAAAGACATGATATGATATCTTAGGGACAGGGCCCATTAAATTGAAAAAAATACATAACAAGTATTTAAATAAAGAAACTAACAAAATAGGACTATGCCCTTGGATATATGAGGACATACTTTGTCTTGAGAGAGTAGCTTCCCAAGCTTCGTCTTTGAGTCTTCTAAAGCCTCCAACCTATACTTATTAAGTATAGAAAAGTATGAGCCTAATACAAATAATGTAATAAGTATAGCATATGCAAAAATATGCAAAAGTTAAATTTTAGTAAAAACACATCTTCATGTCAATAAATAAAACATTCATGAGTATAGAAGTAAAACAACATAAGAATAATCATTTAACACTTAGAGAAGGATGTCCATAATTTTTCACAAAAGGACCATTTTACAATAAACTACAAAATGTTAAAGTAAGTTCATTTTTTTTGCATTACATTGAACTACCTAAATCCCAAAACAATGAACTCCCAAATTTAACCCAAGAGGAAGTAAACTCATTTCCATAGTAGTTTCCCTAGCTAAGGTTATCCTAAGACTGACCAAGGTATGACATGAAGTATACACCCATACACCTACTTCAATACACACCTAGATGATCCCCAAGACTACCCCTTCTAGGATTACTCGCCTCGGGATAACAAGTCCCCTCTAAATGACAAAACATTATAAGAACACACAAACAATAACCCAGACTTCCCTTTCGGAATGCCTACTTAGTGCAATGAGTAGATGGAGTCCCATTCCACCACCTACCCTAAGTAGTACACTCTTTTAGAAGACTTATCTCATTCAATTCATATAAGTCACACGAAGACTCCTCTTTCGGAATGTCTACCTAGTGCAATATATAGATGGCGTCTCATTCCACCACCTACCCTATGTAGTACACTATTTTAAAAGACTTAGTACTTTAAATTCATATAAGACTCACCAATACTCCCTTTTCGGAATGCCTACCTAGTGCAATTGATAGATAGTTGTCCCATTCCACTACCTACCCTATGTAGTACACTCTTTTAGAAGACTCAGTACTTTCATTAATTTTTTTGGGGTTTTCTTAACCGACATAGACCATGAGAGCTAAACATGGAATCCTGATACTTATCTTATCTAAGAAGGGTCCCCCATTTGCCTATAGTGAAGTCTTTCTTTTAGCTTTTACGTGTCTTTCCCAATAGATACACCTATGCGGGCGTATATTTAAGGGATAAGGAGATTGCTACTAAGTAAATAATTCTCTAATAACAAGGAGTACTCATCTAAAGAGGTACATTGGAATACAACACCTCAATTCACGAAGTGTAACGACCCCTTTTTCATATCCTGTCGGTGCTAGGTATAAATCCGCATGAATTCTAAACATTAAATACAATAGGTTAAGGATAACTAGTACACCGCATATCAACTCACGAAGGGTATTGATTCTCCAACCTATCTTAGAAACCTCTTAGGATGTAGTGAGATTCCTACTAAACACTTAAACTCAACTCACGAAAAGTGTTCACCCGAAAACTCCCCTTTTGACTTCGCTTAGATTCATTCATTCAAGTGTGAGTGTTGTGTACATGTGAACACACATTGCACATAAGCATCATTTCATTTACATTCAATTCTATACATGCTTAGACCTTCATTCATCACATTAAACACTTTAACATGCTTCTTAAATTGATATAAGTCATTTAGCATAATATCTAACATACTTCTCATAATAAGCTTCAAAAGCCACATTACTGGGAACAACACCATAATCATCTTACTTCACATAATTTGCAATGTCCTCTTTCACAATACACAAGTAACTTCACATTCATATAACTTAAGTAAGCACCTCCACCAAGAAAGTGGATCATACCACTCAAGAATAATTCATAATTAGAGTTAATAATGAAACCAACTTACTATTCTTCAAAAGCATTCACACCTATTCACAATTTACTCAAGAAATTATCATAAATTACACCTTAGGGCAATATTTAAACAAAAATATCAACACAAGGAAAACAAAGCTCAAAGACCACCAAACTATGCTCATTATACGCATTAAGCCAAAATTTGATAAAAACATTTAACATGTTTTCATTGAAGTTTTGCATTAAAATCACAAGCTAACATTAGAAACGTCATATTTGAATCATTAAAAAAATTTTCATGCAAGACCCATTTTTAGAGTTAAAGATAGAAGGAGTTAGGGTTGAAAACCCTTTTTTGAAAATCTATTAGAAAGGACACATTGAATGGAATAGGTTTTAAGTATGACTACCATATATCAGGTATAATAAGCCCCAATGATTTTCGATGAAGAAACATCCACCAACAGCCCTCCTAGTTTCTTCTTGACTTCTAGCTTCTATGAAGGTTTGAGAGTGTTTTTCTTGAGACAGGGTTTTGGGTTTTGGGTTTTAGTAAATGAAATCTAAAGTTAGGTCTGAGGGTTTAAAACATCTTAATATACATAAAAGACCCTAAAAATATCATTGAAGGTTCATAAAAGACTTGGGGTAAATTTATCAAACAGACCAAGCCAAGACAGTCTTTTAACAACTTTTTGGGAGTAGCACCCACGACTCCAACCAATGGACCATTTGTCCTTCGACAGCCCATTGGTGGTGGTTCGTTGATAGAGTCTGCAACCTCCAAATCATTCAGACTTGCAGGTCCAATCGAGAGACCAAGTCGACGATCCTTCGATTGGTGAACTGGCCATCAACTGGTTCCGTTGGTGGACTCTTCTAGGCAGTTTTGGGTCCTAGTGTTGGGCCCTTCTCTAGGGACCCTCGAGGGTCCTAGGTGGGATCGTACCTGAATTTTAAACCCCTATACATAGTCGTCTAGGTATTAGGAATATGCCATACAAATTTCAGATAAAACAAATACGTTAAACTCACAAAATCACATGAAGACACAAGAATACTTTCGAAGACACACCTTCCGAATGTCATGGACATTTTTGGACGTTTGACCTCCAAATGTCACCAAACATCACACTGCCTAAGAGAATAAATATAGCTCATTTAACCACAAAATTAACTATTAAAGCATTCAGGAAGCTCTAGTTCACCATTGGAGTGTTACACTAACCCTAAGACTCAAGGAGGAAAAGTCGGTGGATTACCAAGTGAGAAAACTACTTGTGCCAATTGTGGTGAGAAGCATGGGGGTAAATGTATGATATGTATGGATGCTTTTTTTGGTTGTGGAAAGAATGTTCATATGGTTAGAGATTGTCCCAGGGCCTAGACTCAAGGTAGGTAGAGTAATCAAGCACAAAGAAGTAGTCCAAGTTTCGATGCTCCTAAGAGTAACCACTTCTGTGCTCTCAAATCTAGGGGTGATGAAGAGGATTCCCCTAATGTTATTATCGGTATGTTGAAAGCATTTTCTACTAATATGTATGCATTGTTTGATCCCAGAGCAACTTTATCTTTTGTAACTCCTTTGGTGGCTATGAAGTTTGATGTGCTTTCCGATGTCTTAGTTGAATTCAACCCCGGTAGGTGACTCTATGATTCCTAAAAGAGTCAATAGGAATTGTCATATATTGTTGTTTAATAAAGTTACCTCGGTGAATTTGGTAGAACTTGACATGTTTGAATTTGATGTTATTTTGGAAATGGATTGGTTGCATTCTTGTTTTTCTTCTTTCAATTGTAGAACAACGGTAGTTAAGTTCCAGTTTCCTAATTAACTCATATTTGAGTGTAAGGGGAGAAACTCAATCCCTAGTAGTCAAATCATTTCGTGTCTAAGCTTGTAAGATGATTTCTAAGGAATCTCTCTATAATCTTGATAGGGTCAAGGACCTAGAATCTGAGACTCCTCCTTTAAATTCAGTCCCATAGTGAAGTATTTTCCGGAAGTCTTTCCTGATGACTTACAAAAATTCCTCCCAAATAGGAAATAGATTTCGGCAAAGATTTGTTTTGGGATACTCAACCGATTTCACTTTGTACTTATCATATGGCTCCGACCGAGTTGAAAGTGTCGAAGGTTCATCTCAAGTATTTGCTTGACAAGGATTTTATAAATCCAAGCACATCTCCATACGGCACTCTAGTATTATTTGTGAAAAAGAAAGATGGATCACTTAGAATGTGTATTTACTACCGATAATTGAACAAGGTCACCTTAAAGAATAAGTATCCTCTTTCTAGAATTGATGATTTATTTGATCAACTCCAAGGTGCGAGTTACTTTTCAAAAATTTATTTGAGATCGGGTTATTATCAACTTAGGGTGAAAGATGTTGACATTCCTAAAACGACTTTCCAAAAAAGGTATGGTAACTATGAGGTCATAGTTATATCTTTAATGTTAATTTATGCCCCAAAGGTTTTATGGACCTTATGAATAGGGTGTTCCGAAATTATCTTGATTTTTTTATAATTGTATTCATTCATGATATCTTTATATATTCCAAGAGTTAGGATGAATATATGGGTTGTTTGAGACTAGTATTGCAAGACCTCAAGGAACATCAACTCTAAGATAATTTTAGTTATTGTGAATTTTGGTTGAGATCGATTGCTTTTATTGGCCAAGATTGTAACACTCCGGAAATTGCATGACTTAGACTAGAGCATAATCTATCTAATAATGCTTAAAATGATGTTCCCAGAAAATGTACTTGTCTAGGTACGAGACACCCAAGTGTTAAACCTAGATACCATAGCACATAACCATTTAAAATGATCATGTAGATTAAGCAGTGCCCAAGGACAAAGTGAGGGTCCTTGGACAAAGAGTGAAATTTCCAGAAGTGCACGGTTAGAAAAGTGCACAGCAACAAATGTGCAAGCACATGTGTAACCGGCCGAGACACAAGCCCAACCAATTCGATTAGGGTGATTAGGTGGAAGGAGTGTCGGATCGAACAAGGTGGTTCTTAATTCCATAACTAATTCTAGGTCCTAAATAACTTACCTAACTATCTAACTAACCTATTACAAGCAAAAATAAACTAACATGTGCACCCGACAACCTAAGACCTAACCGGGTAACACTAGCCGAGTAACTAACTAAAGAAACATCTAGTACCTAACCTAGGATGGTCCAAAGGGGTTCATTATGGTCCTAACGACTTAGGGTTACTTTAGTAATTATCCTAAGTCACTTAATTAATTAAATTATCAATTAATTAATTAATATAAATTTTAGTCAAAACCCGAGACCTATGTCAAATGTTCTCCTAGTTGTAGTCAATTTAGGAGAGGCGTTTTTGGTAATTTAAGTGGAGGGTCTTTAGGGTAATTCTTGGGATGTCTATATATTGATATTAGGTAAATTGTATACCACATTTACATGTCCCAAATAAGAATCAATCGAAATTCTCTTAATCTGTCCAGAACACTCTCTTTTTCCGAACTCCATTGAAGAACAAGAAAAGCTTAAGGATAAAGATGAAGGTTTCAAAGTTTCCAATCAAGATTTTGAGGATTCTTCATCTATAAGGTATGGGTTGTTCATTCTTGCGATTCTGTTTCCCAAGATGTCTTTTCAAGATAAGTTTTCAAGAACTTCAAATACTAGGGTTTTTATTCTACAAAATGAATTTTCTTCCTAACCCTAGATTTATGATTTTTAATGAAAATCAAATGTATTCTATGTCAAATTACGCATGAATTTTTGAGTATTTGATTGATAACGTTTGAATGGTGTGTGATATATAATCTTTCTGTATGTGATGGTTTCGAATGGGTTGTTTGTAGTATTTGATAACGTCAAAACGTTAGGGTTAGAATTTAAGGTTTGAATGAACCCTTTTATTGCCCGTTTACCCTCTCCTATGCTATGTATTTATCTTGTAGATAATTTATGAGTTTCTCCTGATTATGTCGATGAGTAATTCACTAAGTATTATTATGAATATTGCATGATGAATAAGGTTCTTGGATACAAGAAGTAAGTCTTCTAAAATTGTGATTACTCTAAGATGCTTATTTTAGCCTGTAAGTTTTGATGCTATGTTATGAAAAGTATGTATGATTTTTTCTATGTGAATATGTTGGCTATGAATATGTAAATTCTTAAATCATGATAAAGAACACGAATATGCAAGTTTATGATATCCCTTGTATGCTTTACACAAGCTAATTATGTTATATTCATCTCACAAAAGAAAGGCTACGATGAAATGACAATTTTCATCTAATCTAAAAGAGCTCATTATCATGTTATACAAGGAGATAGTTTCCTATGACCTATTATAAGTTTATTCTGAAAAACAAATTAAAGGTTATTTCAAGAAAAGGGACTTAAGCTAAGCACTGATGAACTAGATATGGGAAGTCTCCCTTCCCTTGGGAAAGGTAGGTTCACAATGATTCAAATGAGATTGAGTCTTCCATGTAATTTGGAACTATGGGTATCTAATACATCTCCTTGTTCTTGAACTATATTTCCACCATAGGATACTAGATAGTGGATCAACCTAGAAAGCTATGTCATGTTCGGTTCTACTTTTGCCGGTAGACCACCTCTTTTCAGTGTGGGAAAGACACCGGATTCCATGTTTAGCTCACATTTTTTATGTCGGTTAATGTGTATGTTCCCTCATGTTAAACGAAAAACAAGTAAACGAACATTGACTAGGGTGACTTTAGGAGTTGGCTTAGTATAGGTAGTGGTATGGTACGCTACCTAGACATTGCACAAGTTGACTTTAAGGGAAGTCCTAGGAGATTGTTCTTAAGTAATATAATGATGTGAAAGATTTATGTTTATGATATATGACGTTAATCCTACATGAATGTTGGTCATTATAATGAATATGTTATTAAGTTATATTGTTACATGAAGCAAAGCTTTACTTATGGTCTCCTATCTTATCTACTTTGTTATGTGGAATTATGGGGCTTCACATGACCATTGAACTTGTAGGTTGGCGATGAGATCATTGGTAAGTGTTTTATATGTTATGTTTATATGATTTATTAAATAGGAATCTTTAACGTGACTTTATTAGAATATGCCTTTGATTATGATAATGCATTAAGTGATGTAATTGTTACTTGTATATATTATATGGTATGTGCAGTGAAGACTTTCATATGACTAGCATGTTTTCTAAAGAATGATAGATGATACTTTTTCATGCATGTCCCTATGTGTTAGGTTCATATACCCATACTTAGTACATGTGGCGTACTAACCCTATTACTTTATATTACTACAACTGTAGGTTCCAGAGATTGTAGCTAAAGGAGGGCGATTTGATGAAGCTTGGAACTCTTTCTCCAAGTCTTGGTAGGTCCTCATTTTTTGGGATGCTATCTTTCATATTCTAACTTAAATAGATTTTTAGTAGTTTTAAGAATACGTTATTTCCATTATGTTCTTTTTGGATTCTTTTTTAATAAGACCTATATGGCATATTAACTATTATTGGCTAAGTTCAGATTTGCACTCTTAGATGGTTTCTATATACGTGAGACAATTTTAGATTATGATTTTATAAATTTTAAATATGAAGTCTAAGTATACTTCATTATTATATTAAAAGTTTTTTTAATTTTCCACAATATTTAACTGTATGATTGTGATGAATGCTAAGAAGAGGCTTGCCTACGACCTCTGAGAGGTTAACGACGTTGATCGCATCTGGGGTCTGGATTTCGGGTACGAAAAACTTGGTATCAGAGCATGAGGTTAAATATCCTTAGAGTCAATGTCTCACTAAACCAAATTACCTAGCGTCTTTTTCATGGTTGTGAAGTGAGCCACAATTGTGGATGAGAGGCTAAATGATGACTAGGAAACTTCTCTTTTCTTGATATTCCTATGTTGTGCCTTTAGAGATTTGACACTTTGTGTCTTTTAGAATATGATTCCTTTTTTGGCATATTATTTCCAAGGGAACACAAGAAATCTAAGGTAGAGGAGTTCATCAACCTTCGTTAAGGAGGTTGACGGTTCATGCTCAACAGGTTGAGGATAGTCCTCTAACGAAGAAGAATAGGGAAGCTAAGAAGGCAAAGTCTTTTGAATGTAATTCTTCGAAGAGTAGGTTTGTTGTTCAAGACAAGCCTAAGTTTAAGAAGAGGTTTTCAAGACAAGTTCCTTTTAATTTCTCCAAGAATCGCAATGATAGAGGTTCTAGTCCTAACCCTCAATGAGGGAGAAATGTTGATCCACCAAAAGAGAGACCAACTTGTGGTAAGTGTGGTAAGAAACACACGGGTGAATGTCTTGTTGGTACTAGTAGTTGTTGTGGTTGCGTAAAAGGTGGACATATGGTTAAGGATATTCCTAATGTGAGAATTCAAGGTAAGGATAATAGCCAAGCTCAACCAAGCGATCCAAATTCTGAAGCTCCAAAAAGGAACTTTTCCATGAACTTTAGGCTAGGGGTGAACAAGAAAGTTTTCCCAACATTGTGATGGGCATGTTATAATTTTTATCTGTTAATGTTTATGATTTTCTAGACCTAGGTGCTACTCTTTCTTTTGTTACACCTTTGGTAGTAGGAAGTTTGATATACTTCTCGATGTTTTGATTGAACCCATGATAGAATGGAAAGGGGTAAATTAAATGCCAAGGGGTCAAATTATTTTGTGTTTAAAGGCTTGTAAGATGTTCCAATGGTTGTATAAACTATGTGGTGAGGATAAAGGAGTCTTTTCAAACGTATTGAATAAAATAAAACCAAAACTAGGGTTGTTCCCAATGAAATTGTCAAACGTTAATCTCGCTAGTTCTCCCTAATTTCTATTTTAGTAGTATGTATCATGCTTAAGATTTCAGTAAGAAAGTAAGAAATAAAGAAGAAGAAGTGTAAGTTCAAAGTGAAATAAGTAATCAAAGCATGAGAATGTCAAATCCTCAGTGTTTGATAAGAATGAAGTTCTAACATTTATTGGTTTATGCCAATACTGGAGTATGAATGTATCACCAAAGAATTATATATTATGCAAATAATCAAAGAATGGGAATATCCAATAAATAGTGTCTTATAAAAACTTCATGCCCATTTAACAAGAATGGAAAATTTAACTTTTTTACTAAATAGGTCCATGTGTTTGTAAAAGATAGTACAAACTAGAGTTTTAAGGAGATATTTCCATACTATATTCTTCACTTATGTGAAACTTGTATTCATATGTTTTCTTGAGATTTTGATGTTTTGTTGTTTTCATGAGAAGATTGATAGCATGGTAAGTCTTTGATGCATTTTGAGCTTATGATAAGGTTAAAAAGGAAATTCCTCACTATGTGTTATGAATATGTAGCTCTTATATGATTGTGCATCATGAATTGAGTGCTAAGTGTAGTGATATATTTTGTGTTGGTTGTGCTTCTTGTATTGAGTCTTTTTCCTACCCTCCAAAGATCTTAGTGTCATTCAGGGACGAATGTTCCTAAGGGGGGGGATAATGTAACACTCCAGAAATTCCATGACTTAGACTAGAGCATAATCTATTTAATAATGCTTAAAATGATGTTCCCAGAAAAATCTACTTGTCTAGTGAAGATTCTATTAGGTTTTAATAGTATGTATTGAGGTACATAGGCATCCCAATGCCCAATATTGAGTAATATTGGGCATGTTAGATAATATTGTCTTAAGGGTGTTAGGTAAATTTTATGTATTAACAAGTAACTCAAAATACACATGATGTTTATCCAATTTTTATGTATTAAGATATACTTTGGACGACAAATGTCCCAATCCAAGCTTGTTTAGGAAGTGTACCTGCAATGAAACCCTAGTCTAAAGTTTGTAATCAATCCGCAAACACATTAGGTATGAGACATCCAAGTATCAAGCCTAGATACCATAGCACATAACCAATTAAAATGATCATGAAGATTAAGAAGTGCCCAAGGACATAGTGAGGATCCTTGGACAAGGAGTTAACTTTCCAGAAATACCCGTTAGGAAAGTGCACAGCAACACGTGTGCAAGAACATGTGTAACCCGCCGAGAGACAAGCCCAACAAATTCGGTTAGGGCAATTAGGGGGCAGGCGTGTCGGATCCAACAAGGTGGGTCCGAGTTGCATAAATAATTCTAGGTCCTAACTAACTTACCTAACTATATAAGTAACCTAGTACAAACAAATATAAACTAACAAATGCATCCGACAACCTAAGATCTAACCGGGTAACACTAGCCGAGTAACTAACTAAAGAAACATCTAGTACCTAACCTAGGATGGTCCAAAGGGGTTGATTATGGTCCTAAAGACTTAGGGTTACTTTAGTAATTATCCTAGGTCACTCAATTAATTAAATTACCAACTTAATTAATTAATATAAATCTTAGTCAAAACCCGAGACCCTAAGTCAAATGTTCTCCTAGTTGTAATCAATTTAGGAGAGGCGTTTTAGGTAATTTAAGTGGAGGGTCTTTAGGGTAATTCTTGGGGCATCTATATATTGTTATTAGGTTAATTTGAGACCACATTTACACGTCCCAAATCATAATCAATCAAAATTCTCTTAATATCTCAAGAACACTTTCTTTTTCCAAACTTCGTTGAAGAACAAGAAAAGCTTAAGGAAGAAGATGAAGGTTTCAATGTTTCCAATAAGGATTTCATGGATTCATCATGTATAAGGTAAGGGTTTTTCACTCTTGGGATTCCTTTCCCCAAGAGTTCCTTTCAAGATTAGTTATCAAGAACTTCAAATACTAGGATTTTTATTCTACAAAATGAATTTTCTTCCTAACCCTAGATTTATGATTTTTAATGAAAAGTAAACGTTTTCTATATATAATTTCACATAAATTGTTGAGTAATTGATTGAAAATTTTTGAATGTCATGTGATATATAATATTTCTCTATGTGATTGTTTTGAATGGTTTCTTTGTAGTGATTGATAACGTGAAACGTTAGGGTTAGAATTTAAGGTTTGAATGAACCCTTTATTTACATGTTTTCCCTCTCCTATGCTATGTTTTGATCTTGTATATGATTTTATGAGTTGTTCTTGATTATTTCAGCAAGTATTTCACTAAGTATTATTATGAATATCGCATGATGAATAAGGTTCTTGGAAACGAGAGATAAGTCTTCTAAAATTGTGATTACTCTATGATATTTATGTTACCCTATAAGTTGTGATGCTATGTTATGAATAGTATGTATGATGTTGCTTTGTGATGCTATGTTATGAATTGTATGTATGATGTTGCTATGTGAATATGCTGGCATGAATGTGTAAACTGTGAGATCATGATAAGAATACGAATTTGCAAGTTTATGATATCCCTTTTATGCTTTACACAAGGTAATTATGTTATGTTAATCTCAAAAAACAAAGGTTGCGTTGAAAGGACAATCCTTATCTAATATAAAAGGGACCATTATCATGTTATAAAAGGGGATAATCTTCTTTGACCTATGATAAGTTTATTATGAAAAACAAATTAAATGTTATTTCAAGAAAGGGGACTTAAGCTAAGCACCGATGAATTAGATATGGGAAGTGTCCCTTCCCTAGGGTAAGGTAGATTTACAATGATTCTCATGAGATTGAGGATGCCATGTAATGTGGAACCATGGTTCTAATACATCTCCTAGTTCTTAAACTATTTTTTCACCATAGGATACTAACTAGTGGATCCACCTAGAAAGCTATGTCATGTTCGGTTCTACTTTTGCCGGTAGACCACCTCTTTTCAGTGTGTAGAAGACACCGGATTTCATGTTTATCTCACATGGTTTATGTTGGTTAATGCATATGTTCACTCACGTAAAATGAAAGGCAAGTAAACGAACGTTGACAATGGTGACTTGAGAAGTTGTCTTAGTATAGGTAGTGGTATGGGACTCTACCTAGACATTGCACAAGTTGACTCTAAGGGAAGTCCTAGGAGATTTTTCATAAGTAATATGATGATGTGAAATATATTTGTTTATGATATATGATTTTACTCTTACATGAATGTTGTCCATTATAATGACTATGTGATTGAGTTATATTTGTTATATGAAGCAAAACATTACTTATGGTCTCCTATCTTATCTACTTGGTTATGTGGGGTTATGGGGATTCACATGAACACTGCACTTGTAGGTTGGGGATGGGATCATTGTTAAGTGTTTTGTAAGTTATGTTTATATGATTTATTAAATATGAATTGTTAATGTGACTTTATGAGAATATTCCTTCGATTATGATCATGCTTTAAGTGATGAAATCGTTACTTGTATATGTTATATGGTATGTGCATTGAAGAGTTTCATATGACTTGGCATTTTTTCTAAAGAATGATAAATGATACTTTTTCATGCATGTTCCTATATGTTACCAACCCCATTACTTTACATTACTACAACTGTAGGTTCCAGCCATTGAAGCTTAAGGAGTTCGATTTGAAGAAACTTGGAACTCTTTCTCGAAGTCTTGGTAAGTCCTCATGTTCGGGGATGCTATCTTTCATATTATATATTACGTGGATTTTTAGTAGTTTTAAGATTACGGTATTTACATTATGTTCTTTCAATTCCTTTGTAATAAGACATATATGGCATATTAACTATTATTGGCTAAGTTTAGATTTACAGTCGTAGATGGTTTCTATATACATGAGAATTCTAGAATATCGTATGTTTCTATAAATCGTAAATATAAAGTCTAAGTATACTTCATTATTATATTAAAAAAATTTATTTCCCACAAAATTTAACAGTATAATTGTGATGAACGCTAAGAAGAGGCTTGTTTTTGCAACCTCTAAGAGGTTAACAACGCCGATCATATCAAGGGTCTAGATTCCGGTTGTGACAATGTTGTCTAAAGTGAGGGCATAGAGGTCAATCTGAAGAGATCAAAAACGGTCATAAATTGGCCTAGACCTATAACTCCCACCGACATAAGATGTTTCTTGGGTCTAGGCGGATACTACAGAAGTTTTGTTGATGGGTTTACATCTATTGCTTCTCCTTTGACTACACTATCTCAAAAAGAGGTTAAGTTATAGTGGTAGAAAGCTTGTTAAAGAGGCTTTCAAGAGTTGAAAGATAGGCTTACATCCGCTCCAGTGTTGTCCTTACCGGAGGGTACCGAAGGGTTTGTTGTTTAGTTTTACACTTCTCAAGTATGTTTACGTTGTTTCTTCATGCAACATCGTAAGTTGATAGCCTATGCCTCTAGACAACTCAAGGTGCACAAGAAGAACTATTTGATTCATGATCTGGAATTAGCGGCCGTGGTGTTTGCTTAGAAAATATTGAGACATTATATATATGGTGTGCATGTAGACATATTCACCGCCCATAAGAGTCTCCAATATGTGTTCACTCAAAAGGAGTTAAATCTCCGGCAATGAACGTGGTTAGAGATTTTAAAGAACTATGACATGAGTGTCCTTTACCACCCCGGAAAGGAAAATGTTGTTTCGGATGCTTTGTATCAAATAACGATTGGTAGTGTGTCTCATGTTGAAGAAGGTAACAAATAGCTAGTGGAACATGTTCATATATTAGCCAAATTAGGTGTTTGGTTAGAAGATTCTTCAAAAGGGGTTTCATAGTTCATCATAACTCCGAGTCATCTTTTGTGGTTGAGGTGAATTCTAAGGAACATCTTGATCTTCAATTGATGGAGTTGAAAGAATTTATACTTAGTTAGTTTAATGAGTCATTCTCCCAAAGGAGAATGGTGTACCTAGGTACAAGATAGGTTGTGTGTAGCGGACGTTGATGACTTGAGAAAACAAATTTTTGAAGAAACTCAAGGTTCCTGATATAAAATTCATCTGGCTGCCACCAAAATGTATCGCGATCTATAAGAGGTCTATTTTTGGAACCGTTTGAACAAGGATATAGCGGAGTTTGTGGCTAAATGTCCTAATTGTCAATAAGTCAAGACCAAACATTTAAGATCGGAAGGGTTAGCTCAACCAATGGATATTCCTACTTTGAAGTGGGAGGATGTCAATATGGATTTTTTAGTTGGGTTAGCACAAACGGGGAGGCATGGGGTTCCCTTGACTATCATCTCGAATAGGGGTCCTAAATTCACTTATAGGTTATGGAAAGCATGCCAAAGTGGATTAGGTACGACGGTGAAACTTGTACCGCATTTCATCCATAAATAGATGGTTTGGTGAAACCAAATATTCAACCTTGGAGGACATGTTGAGAGAATGTATTGTTGACGTAAAGGGTAATTGGGATTAACATCTACCATTGATCAAGTTTTCCTAGAATAATAGCTATCATTCCAGTATTGGCATAGCACCCTTTGAGGCCCTTTATGAGAGGCGATGTAGATCTCCAATCGGGTGTTTTGAGGTAAGTGAGTTTTCTCTATTGGGTCCCGAAGTAATCTATGAGGCTGTGGAGAAAGTCCGTCTTATAAGGGATCATTTAATGATGGCCCAAAGTCGATAATAATCTTATGGCGAGAATACGAAAGAAATCTTTGAGTTTGTGGTAGTTTATATAGTTTACTTGAAAATATCCCCCATGAAAGGGGTGATGAGGTTTGGGAAGAAAGGGAAATTTAGTCCCCGATATGTGGGACCATATAAGGTTGGGAAACGCATTGTAAATGTTGCCTATAAGTTGAAACTTCCTACTGCGTTGGCTCCGATCCATCCAGCCTTTCATGTGCCCATTCTCAAAAAGTGTATAAGTGATCCGGTGTTTATCCTTTCTCTAGAAAGTCTAAAGGTTGATACTAACCTTTCTTATAAAGAGGTTCTAGTTGAGATTCTAGACCGTCAAGTGAAGAAATAAGGAATAAAGAAGTAGCTTCTGTGAAGGTTCTTTGGACAACTTATGGAGAATGCTACTTGGGAGGCTGAGACCGATATGATGTCCGAATAACCTTATCTATTTCCTTCCTCTTCTAGTCAAGATTGAGTACCTTTTTCGTAGGTTTTATATATGAAAGGTCTTGAGTAAAGTTGAACTTCTATGATTCTACTTTAATGTGTATTTTCTTGTAAAAATCCATGTTTCATAACTAATGTGTGTTCATACTTGATAGAAAACTTGATTACATGTTTGGTATATTAAATCATGTGATATTTCTTGTGAAATTGCTCAAGTGTGAAGTTATAAAAGCATGTGGTTCTTATTGTTGGAAGTGTTGAACTATATGAGAAGGAGAAGGATATTCCTCCTTGCATAGTGTTAAATCATAAAGTATGTGCATTTTGATAGTTGATGAAGTTCTTACCTCATTGTTATGTATTATTGACTTGAGAATGCAGTGAATGTTTCCTCCTTTGATTTGAGTCATTATTATGTATCATGTGTTAGTTGGGCTGCTAGTCTTGCGTCATAATTCCAAAAAGATATTAAAGATTCATTCAAAGACGAATGTCCCGCAAGGGGGGATATTGTTAAACCTTGAAGTTCAATGACCTAGTCTAGAGCCTCACTCAATGAAATATATGTCAAAACAGTGTTTCTAAGCTTAAACAAAGGTAATAAACTTATTTAGGAAGTGTATAACACCCCTCAAATGACATAAGTGAAGCTAGATCCTAACATGTTTGTCATGATGTTATAAGGTCCAAAAATGGTATATAAATTGGTATTGAGTTAGTGTCTAGAGTTTTAGGTGATTTGGAAGTGAAACGTCACGGAACGACTAAGACATTCGATGACTAAGTCACCTATGTGCCTCATGTGTGGTTATGTGCCTATACGTGTGTTTCATCAGTTTATAAGTATATTACATGAGTTTTTATTAAGTTTATAGGCAATGTGTCATGATTCGTGATATTTGGAGGTCAAACATCGAAGAACGTCAGTGACATTTGAAAGGTTTGCTTCGGAACGACCTTGTGTGTATTTGCATGTTTCATAGAGTTTTAAATGTTCATTTTTTATGAAATTCATGTGAGAGGTCCTAAACTCGTATACGAACATATTTTGGTTGGAAACGTCTGAGTGAAAGTCCCCAAGGACCAACCAAGGGTCCTTGAGGAAGAACCCTTCTCTAGAGCCAAGGTTGTCTGGACCAGGCCCCAAAAGACTGAGGCAAACGACGACTTGTGGGCTAGTCGATTCCATGTCGATGGGTGTCATGAGTCAAGACATTACCTAGCGATCTCAAGCTACAAAACTCAAGTCCCTAAACCAAACAACGGGAGGACAAGATGGTCCATTTTTTGACAAATGGTCCGTCGACTGCCAACCATCGATGGTACTGGTTTCCTATGTGCAGTCACAGTTAAGTTAGGGGTGAAGTTGTAAATTTAATCCACGTCCAAAAAAGAGAAAGGGAAGTTACTTAGGGGTATTTTGTGTATTTTAAACATGTTTATAAGCCTTTAACACTTAGAATATTTCATTCTTCAAAATCAAAACCCAAATTCCCATAGAAATAATCTAGAACCCCATTAGAGTCAAAACTCAAGGAAGGGCTTGGATTGGAGAATTGAGTTGAGATTATTCATCAAATTTAATGATTAGATTTATTTAGGTATAGTTTTTGATCCTTGAAACTCTATTCATCAAGGAGCTCAACATTCAAAGAAGTGTTCTCTAAAGTTTTCAAAGATGCATTATCCAATTTCATGATCCATCCGTGGGTTCTTGCATTGAAGGTTTCAAAGCATTTTATACTGATTAAATTGTAGTTAATTAAATGAAGTTAACTCTGCTAACCTATGAACCCATGTAATTGATGAACCCTAGTTTTTCACTGCTTTATGGGTTAAGTAAATTGGACTTAATGCTTATGAATTCTAGTGTAGTTTTCTATGGGCAATTGAATGATGTAATAATTGTGTTGAACTGATATCTAGGTTGTCTTAGATTGATGAATCTATATTGAATTTACCTGGTTTCATTGAAAATCATAGTTTATGTATTGAATTATTTGTTATGGCCATGGGTAAGGGCCTTATGATATTGAATTGGATGATTTAGCCATGGATTGGAATGGAGAGAATGGATTGGTGGTATGATTACCTAATCTCCAATATCTAAATCATCATATAAATCATACATATCATAATAAAGCTCATCTTGTATACTTTGTATGGTTAACTCAGTCCAACCTTGGGTTGTTATTTCTATTATCTCATATGTTAATAATTTATTATAAATTTCTCTTTTTATATCAGTATTCAAATTTTTTAGTATATAGAATAATAATATCTTATAATCAACATCATCGTTTAATAGGTAGGTTTCCATTTTTATTATTTTCATTTTTCACTAAAATTTTATTCCTTTCAACCTCTTAATAAATTATACTTGCTTATTATGCAAAAATAATGATTTAATAATCATCTAGTCTGGTCACTACTACAGCTTTCTTCTTTGATTAATTACCCTAACAGCGCCTCAACTTTGTTTACTCCCCTAAACGGCCTTCTCTGCCTACCGGTTTCAACCTTAGGATGGCATAGTCTGGGCATACTTGTTCGAAGAATATTTCTGTAGCAAACTTTCTAAAGATGGTTATTATAACATTATTCAAACATGATAAACAATTATAATTAACAAGAGATTTTTAGGAATAAATTAATTTAGCTACTCATAAATATAAAATGGTATACCTGTTCTTGTAGATCATCTGTCATAGTTGATTTGTTTTCCATAGTATACATAGACTTCATATGATTGCTATATAGAATAATATTCTAATGAGCTCAAATTAACCAACCATCTAGAATTGATTAAGCAATTCAATGAAGAAATCAATATATCGTAATAGTTTGCCAAAAGGCCTTAATACAAAGCTTTGAATAAAAGTCTTAAATGAAACGCTAGGGACAACATCCAATAGCTATGTCTAAAGTACTAAGCTATAATGATAGGTGTAGCATCCTCGAACTCAAAAAGACCTACCAAAGTTTGGAGATCACTAATCCAAACCGTTTCAATAAGTCTTCAATCTTCTCTCTGACCTGCACATGTAAAATAGTAATAGTATAGGGTTAGTACACACTTGTACTAAGTATGGGTGTATGAACATATACAGATTTGTACTATGCTTGATCAAGGAAAGCTCTTCCTATAACAACATGTCATTTCTGGAAAGTGAAGTTACTAGACTTTCTTAACTCCTTATTTGGGAATTATGGTATGAATATGACATATTTAAATGCATTCAAAGAACACATCTCATTTTATATATGAACATAAGACCTTACAATCATGAACATAATTTTATAACAACTCAAACAAAAATTTTGAAATTTGCTCCTTCAAACCCGAGAGCTTCTTCCCCAACACTTATGGTATGAATATGACATATTTATTTTTCAGTCTTTTTCTTCTTGTTGTTGTATAGTTCAAAGATCTCTTTAATCTTATGTTTTACTTACAAGTGCCCCATACCTACAACGAATTAAGTATGTAATCCAAAAGACTAAGGAAATGATTTGTCTACCCTTACTACAAGTTACTCTTTCCATTCTTGTTAGATTGGACATGAAATCATTATAAGCCAATCTTTATTGGGTAGGCCACTTATTTCATCATTTTCTTATTATGGAGATTGTGGGACATTGATTTGCCATTATGTTTTACTCCCCTTTATTGTCATAATATAAGAAGTCATTATAAGTCAATTTTTATTTGGCTAAACCCATTATTTCATCATTTGCATAACGTGAAGATATTAGAGCATATATCTTGATTTGGCACAAGACAATAACTTGTTAAAACTTCATTATTATCAACCACATCTGATTTGACATACTTAAGCTCTTACTTTATAAGCTCACTTTGAAATTATATTTCTTCTTCTTTCTTGCTTACTTTCTTAAAGAAATCTTTAGCATTAAGATCATGCGAGCTAACATGAAATTCAGTGTCTGCCCCACACCAGAAAGGGATGGTCCACCGGTGAAAGTGAACCTAGATCATGTGAGCTAACATGAAATCCAGTGTCTGCCCACACCGAAAAGGGGTGGTTTAACGGCTAAAGTTAAACCATGTTCTGTCTCTTCCCAACACCGAAAATAAGTGGTTCACGGCTAAAGTGAACCAAATACTTTCTTTGAGCATTTAAACCACATAGATTAGGTGAGCTGAACATGAAATCCAGTGTCTGCCCCACACCGAAAAGGGGTGGTTTCACTAGCCAAAGTGAAACCGCATCCTACCTAGCTCTCTTAGGTGGAATCCACTAGCTAGTTCCTATGCTGGCAACATAGTTCGAAGACTAGGATACACACGAAAACTACATATCCACCTTGGTGGTAGCCTCATCTCATGAGGCTTACATGTGATGGAACAAGCTCATTGCTAGTCTATCGGTGCTTTGCTCAACTTCTTTTTCTTTACATCTTCTGTAGTTGACTCAAACATTATAGAAGCTTGCTTCTAGTTATGAGGTTTACTAAACTCTTTGGACAAATGCTCATCCCTTTCCTTCCTTGTTGAAATGTGAATTTAAACTTACATTATTATCTTTGTGTTAATGAGACTTGTCTCATGACTATAAACACCCTCTTATGTGAATATCTTTAACTTGATTGTCTAGGTGTGAGTGAGACTTGTTTCAATTCTTTTAACACCTTATTCTGGTCACTTTCGTAATTTTTAAACTTTTAATTATGTAATTACTCACCTTATCTTGTTCAATGACATTTGGTTGCTTTATACCACTCTTTATGAACGTTATATGTTTTGTTCAATGTACTTACTTACTTATACTCATAGTTCAATTGGAAAGGGTATGTTGGGACTTGTCCCAATGATTGGCATACCTTGGTTATGAATTCAAAATTACATTGTTCATGCTTAATTTTGGTATAACTTAGTCATTAGCCAATTTTGTATCATGTTTTTGAAATACATTGTAAGCCAATTTATTAGCATAGACTAACTGTTCACGTACTATGGTAATCTAGAATAGTGTTAGCCAATATATTGGCATAAGCCAAACTTTCACTAGATAATGGTCTAAGAATATCATTAGCCATTTTTTTATGAAATAACATAGTAAGTCAATTCTAGTCAACTTTTTGGACAATATATTGCTAGCCAATTTGTTGGCATAAATCCAACTATGATATTATCACTAGCCAAGTCAATTAACTTCATGAATATAATATAGTTATTTCATCATTCTAAGGAAGTCGACATTTGACAGTGAACTAAACTTCATGAATGACTCATACAACTTCATCTTCCCGAATACACTTAGGCATTACAACATTCTTAAACTCATGTAACTAATACCCTAAACGTATGAATCAAATCTATAGGCCTCATTAGACATTAACAGATAAAGAATCCTACATCTAATGATCAATTAGCACCACATACCAACAACATGTTTGAGGTAACATCAACATACTATTAGAATCAAAATTAAATATAACTAGGGAGATGAACGTTCAACAATGTCATTGGGAACAATCCTAGTTTCGATATTCTTGAACTCGTAAAATGTTTGAAAAGCCTCTAGGATAAAGTAATCCAAGAGATAAGACCCATACTTTATGTATAATTGAATCTACGAAGATCACCTTGCACGAAAACCTTAAAGAATACCTTGAAATCGCCTAAGAGAACTTTTTTTGTTTTTCTATGTTTTGCTCACTGTTTTTCTCACGATTATGTACTATTTTGAGTAGTAAATTTTCTAGTGTTTTAAGATGTCTCTAGGTCTTAGGAACTGATATTGACTAATTCAACTTAGGCTAATTAAGTTTATTAAATAAATTGATTAGTTAATTACTAAAACGCCCTTCTTAAGTTTACTAGACATAGGAGAACATTTGACTTAGTCAAATCTAATTTTTTTTATACCCATACATTGAAATTGGAAGATCTTCAGAAGTATTTCTGCCCAAATGATTTCCATACAATAGTCTCTATACCTATTTCAACCATAGGCTCTTCCGATAAGATTATTTGGCACCATACCAAATCTGGGAAGTGTGAGGTTAAATCAGGATACCACTTAGCGAGGGAAATAATTAGGAATGATTAGGTGTGAACAAGTGAGTAATGAGAGAGACAAATCTATTAATAAATCTTTCTCAAAAGAATTCTGGAAGTTTTTATTGTCTATGAATATTACAAACAAGTATTAACACTTTATTCAGAAATGCATTTTGAATGTTTTACTGGCAACCACATAATTACTAGGAGACTGAGGCATATTTGTGAATTGTGTAAGGGTTGTGGACTTGATAATGAAACGATTGATCACATGTTTATTAGGTGTCCCAGTGCTCAATTAGTTTTTAAAATTTTACCCATTAATTGACCTAGCTTATAATATATAATGGATTTTGCTTATTGGTGGAATGATCATTTTACAAATGTTAAAAATTTTCCCGACTCTATAGAGATTATTAAATTAAGTACTTTCTTTATATGGCAAATTTGGAAGGCTAGAAACTCAAAGAGTTTCAATGGATAAGTTGTTGATGCTAAGGATATTGTTAACAAAGCTCTTTTTGACTTTCATGAGTATGAAATCAATTTAATCCCTCCATATCCCCCCTTGAGTTATACATTATTGTAATGATGATAGAAATCTAACTGTGGCACAAGATGGTATTATTGTGTTTACAGATGCTTGTGTACATAAGGAAAAGAAGACTGCAAGCATTGGCGTGGCGTCTATGGATAACTATGGTGACCTGCTTCATGCTTTTGGAACCCTGATTCAATACGTTGGGAAAGCCATCACTACTGAAGCATTTGCAATACGTATGGCAATGGATAAGTTTAGAGAAAAAGAGTGGACAAAGGTGCAAATCTTATCACATGCAAAAAAATGTGGTGGATATGGTACTACAAAGAACTTTAGCCTCATGGGAGATAGAGACTACTTGTTAAGATATTTGGAACCTTACGAAGTACTTTGAAGTGGTTAATGTGATGCATATTCCAAGGTCTTCGAATTTGGTAGCACCTAATTTGGCAAAATTTTCTATTTTGTTAGTACACAAAGTTGTTTGGCTTTCTACTTCCCCTAGGTGGATTGTAAATGATGTGATTGTATTCTTTAACTCTTTGAACCTTCCTATGCATTATATAGCATGATGGTTGTTAAAAAAATTCTAAAAATTTTCCTAAGTGTCTCGGCCTAGCTTGTGAATTTTCGTTAGTTAATTAAGTTGTTAATTTAATTAATTAAGGAACCTAGGGTAATTAATAAAGTACCCCTAATTCATTAGGACCATAACTAACCCTTTTGGACCATCCTAGGTTAGGTACTAGGTTGTCTCTTAGTTAGTTACACGGTTTGGTGTCACCCAACTAGGTCTTAGGTTGCCGGCTCCCTTGGTTAGTTATTTTATGTTGGTCCTAGGTTAGTTAGATATTTAGGTCAGTTGGTTAGAGTCTAGAGTTGTTTAGGGAGTTTGGCCCCCCATGAATGGACTCGTGTGAACGCCTTCCCCTAACTACCCTAACCAAAATCGGTTAGGGTGGTCGCGTGGTCCCCCCTTGGCGGGTTTTCACATGTGCTTGCACATGTCCTTGCACATGTGTTGCTTGTACTTTCCTAACTAACTATTTTTGATGGTTCATTTGGAATGTTTACTTATTTCCCCAAGGATCCTCACTATGTCCTTGGGCACTGCTTTATCTAGATGATCATTTTAAATAATCATGTGCCATGGTACCTTGGCTTGACCCTTGGATACCTAGTACCTCATCTGTTTGATTTAGAATTAATATTTGTATTTATAGCTTAGGGTTTTTAATGAAGGTTCATTTCTTAGACAAACTTGGATTTTAATATACTCCCTTGTGCATATATAGAAATTGGCTAACACCCTTAAGCCAATATTTTCTAATATGCCCAACATTTCTAAATATTAGGCATTGAGATGTCTATGTACCCCCAATACCTATTCTTAAAACTTAATAGGTTCTTCACTAGACGAGTACATTTTCTGGAATGTCACATTATCCCCCCCCCCTGGGAATACTCGTGCCCCAATGACACTACATATCATTTTAAATCAAAGAGGGTAATTTAGAAAACACATCAACATGCTTGAAACTTAATCTTTGTGAATATCTTATTCACAACTTACTCTGGATGATGCACAACACTCAAAGATTATTTGAAGCTTCATATCTGAGATTGAGGAATTTTCTTCTCAATCTTAGTTTAACTCGATGCACATCACAGCTCATGCAACACAAAAATCATGTAAACACTATACAAAAAAGCAATATGAATGTAAGCATGAACTCATATTAACTCATATAGTGCAAGTAGAAAACACACAGTTATAGACTTAAAACACAAAAACTGACTAATGCACTAAAATTAAGAGCTTCATAAACAAAACCAGACTTAGGAAAAGTATATCTAACTTCAAGAACTGAACAAGTGAGGGTAACGGGATCTCAATAGACAAGGTAAGACCTCCAGGATTAAGGTGTTTGACCTTAACCTGTTTGCAATTTGGGTACTCCTCCACAACATAGAAATATCTCGCTTCATATCTTCCCACCAATAGATCTCCTTGAGTACATGATACATCTTGAAACTCATTCACTATTGGACACAAAGTCTACGGAAGGAACTTCATGTTCTAAGTCATCGACTCGGACTAAGTAGTATAAATACCCCTTAGATAACATCTTATTGGCTTTAAGATGGGCAACTATTTGCCTTTTGGGTTTGCACTATGCCCTTCTCATTCCAGCTCTAACTCATTAGGAAACTAAAACCTTACTACCCTGTTTCGACAGCCTATGGTAGCATAACACCTATGGAGACAATCCAGACCCAAAATTATATCAAATTCAAGCATCGTTAATTCTATTAGATCAGCATAGGTAACTGCATCAAGAATAGTTATCAGGCAAATCTCTAACCCTTTCAACTCTAATGTTGTCCGTTATGGGAGTACATACTAGAAAAGGTTCATGCGAGATCTAAGGAAGCAAGTCAAATTTGCTTGCTACTAAATGAGTAAAAATGACAAAGTGGATCCTGGATCTAATAATGCATACATATGAAAATAAAAGACATGCAACGTACCAGTGACCACATCAGCTGACTTCTGTTGCTCTTCTCTACTTTTCAAAGCATAGAATCTGTTCCTCTTAGGAGGTTTGGCTGCAGCAGTAGGACTAGGCCGATGTTGAGCATCTGTCCTGGTCTGATTCCTCATCTGTGGGCATTCCCTGACCATATTCCCACTCTTGCCGCACCCATAGCAGATATTAGTACCTACCAAGCACTCACCTCCATGCAAACGGCCACACTTATCACACTACTTTCTATCACGCTAGGCATTTCTATCATTGCACTCCTTGGAGTCAGACTTGTCCCCCTCGGCATTAGTGTTCTTAGGATGAGTAAGATTACCTGAGTGCTTGTTCCCCTTCTTGAACTTGGGCCTATCTCGAACTCCAAATGAATTATTACCACTGCTCCAATCAGACTGATCCGAGGACCTGGATTTCTTGCTCTCTCGGTCTCTCTTTCTCCGATGACTCTTCTCAACCTGTTGTGCATGTACCATCAACCTACCATGGTCAATGTTATCATGCAACATGGCTGCCAGACATTCCTCCTCCAAATCCTCCGATACACCAATCCTAAACCTGCTCATATCATCCCTGCTATTGGACTCTAGAGAAAAAGCATATTTGGAAAGTTTAACAAACTTCAAGGAGTATTCCCTAACTGACATACTCCCTGTTGTAAGTTGATGAATTTCTCAACCTTAGCCTCTCTCTGTTCTCAGGGAAAGAACCTCTCTAGGAATGCAGCCTTAAGAACGTCCCAAGTAATGGGAGCTTCTCATGGTGCTCGGCCATCTCGCCACATCGTGTGCCACACCTAAGCCACATATTTGAGTTGGTAAGCGGCCAACTCATCCATTTCATTTACACCCATAGCACAGAGAATCTTATGAATATCATCCACAAACTCTTGGGGATCCTCATTGGTCTTGAACCCGTAGTAGACTGGAGGATTCATTCTAGTGAAGTCCCTTAGTCTTCTAGCCATGGTTCTAGCATGTGGGTTCTCCTTGGGAGCACCCTCTCTAGTGTCCAGGGCTGTCATAGCTTGTGCCTGAGTAATGATGGCTTGGTCTATCTGAACTAGTGCATCCCTTTCTTCTCCATCCGTCAATGCAGTTGGGTCGATAGGCACTTGCACTCCAGTAGCTGGGGATTGAGGAGGATCTTGGTTTCCCCAGCATCTTCTTCTTAAACTCTTCTGCCTACGTTTCTCCTTGTGTTTATTTTTCTAAACGCAGAAACAATAAGGGAATTAGATGCTAGAATGACACAAAATTTCAAATCTCTACATAGCATGATAAAAGAGTAGAAGAAGGGAAGTCTATTATCATCACTTAGTCTCTAAGTCATGATTGTGGCGCACTTCACAATCATAAGTTAGAAACTATGTAACGTTGTTGTTTTGAGCTTTAGTTCCTTGGAAATTTAACCTGATGTTCTTATACCAAGTTTGTCACACCAGGATTCTGGAATCCGATGCAACCGACATTGTTAACCTCTCAAAAGTCGCAGACAAACCTCTTCTTAGCTTTCATCACAATCATATATTTAAATTTGTAGAAAATTTGAAACTTTTAAAGCATAGTGAATTATACATATACTTCATATTATTACTATATAGAATAATATTCTAATGAACTCAAATTAACCAACAATCTACAATCGATTAAACAATTCAATGAAGAAATCAATATATAGTAATAGTTTGCCAAACGACCTTAATACAGAGATTTGAATAAAATTCTGAAAACAAACTCTAGGGAAAACATCCACTAGCTATGTATAAAGTACTAAGCTAGAATGATAGTTTTAGCATTCTCGAACTCAAATGGACCTACCCATGTCTAGAGCTCGCTAATTAAAATCGGTTCAATGAGCCTTCAATCTGCTCCATGACCGGCGTTTATAAAATAGTAATAGTATAGGGTTAGTACACACTTGTACTAAGTACGAATGTATGCACATATACACATAGGGACTATGCATGATCAAGGAAATCTCTTCCTATAACAACATGTCATTTCTGGAAAGTGAAGTCACTAGACTTTCTTAATTAATTATTTGTGAATTATGGTATGAATATGATATATTTTAATTAATTTAAAGCATAAAACTGATGTTCTATATCAACAAAATATCTTATAATCATGTACATAATTTTATAACAACTCGAATGAAAATTTTGATATTTGCTCTTCAAAACTCGAGAGCTTCTTCCCCAACACTTAGTTTATTTTTCAGTATTTTTCTTCTTGTTGTTGTGTACTTCAAAGATCTTTTTAATCTTATGTTTTACGTACAAGTGGATTGATTCATTGTAGTCTCATACCTACAATGAATTAAGTAAGTAATCCAAAAGACTAAGAAAATGATTTGGCTACCCTTATGACAAGTTACTCTTTCCATTCTTGTTAGGTTGGGCATAAAATCTTTACTGGCTAGGCCACTTATTTCATACTTTTCTTATTATGGAGATTGTGGGACATTGATTTGACATTTTGTTATACTCCCCTTTATTGGCATAATATAAGAAGTCATTATAAGCCAATTTTTATTTGGCTAATCCCATTATTTGATCATTTGCATAACATAAAGATATTGGGGCATATATCTTGATTTTCCGCAAGCCAATAACTTATTAAAACTTCATTCTTATCAACCACATATGATTTGAAATACTTAAGCACTTACTTTCTAAGCTCACTTTGAAATTACATTTCTTCTTCTTTCTTGCTTACTTTCTTAAAGAAACATTAAGATCATGCGAGCTAACATGAAATCCAGTGTCTGTCCCACACCAAAAAGGGGTGGTTCACCGGTCAAAGTGAACCTAGATCATGTGAGCTAACATGAAATCTGTGTCTGCCTACACCGAAAAGGGGTGGTTCAACGGCTAAAGTTAAACCATGTTCAGTGTCTTCCCAACACCGAAAAGAGGTGGTTCACGGCTAAAATGAACCAAATACTTTCTTTGAGCATTTAAACCACATATATTAGGTGAGATAAACATGAATTCTAGTGTCTTACCCACACCAAAAAGGGGTGGTTTCACCGGCCAAAGTGAAACCGCATCCTACCTTGGTCTCTTAGGTGGAATCCACTAGCTAGTTCATATGCTCGCAACATAGTTCAAAGACTAGGATACATACGAAGACTACTTATCCACCTTGGTGATAGCCTCATCTCATGAGGTTTACATGTGCTAGCACAAGCTCATTGCTAGTCAATCGGTGCATTTCTCAACTTTTTTTTATTTATATCTTTTAGAGTTGACTCAAATATTATGGAAGCTTGCTTCTAGTTATGAGGTTTACTTAACTCTTTGGATAAATGTTAATCCCTTTCTTTACTTGATAAAATGTGAATTTTAACCTTACATTATGATCTTGGTGTTAATGAGACTTGCCTCACGATTATTAACACCCTCTTATGTGAATATCTTTAACATGATTTTCTAGGCGTGAGTGAGACTTGTCTCACTTATATTAACACCTCATTCCACTCACTTTCATAATTCTTTAACTTCTAATTATATCAATACTCACCTTATCTTGTTCAATGACATTTGGTAGCTTTATACCAGTCTTTATGAACGTTATAAACTTTGTTCAATGTACTTACTTATATTCAAAGTTCATTTTGATAGGTTATGTTGGGATTTGTCCCAATGATTGTCATACCCTTGGTTATGAATTCAAAGTGACATTGTTCATGCTTAATTTTGGTATAACTTAGTCATTATCCAATTTTGTATCATATTTTGGAAATACATTGTAAGCCAATTTATTGGCATAGACTAATTGTTCACATATTATTCTAATCTAGAATATTGTTAGCTAATATATTGGCATAAGCCAAAATTTCACTAGATAATGGTCATGAGAATGATTAGCCATTTTTTTATGAAATAAAATAGTAAGCCAATTCTAGTCAACTTTTTGGATAATGTATTGCAAGCCAATTTGTTGGCATAAATCAAACTGTGAAATTATCGCTAGATAAGTTAATTAACTTCATGAATATACTATAGTGATTTCATCATTCTAAAAAATTCGACATTTAACAGTGAACTAAACTTCATGAACGACACATACAACTTCATCTTCTCGAAATCACTTAGGCATTACAACATTCTTTGACTCAAGGAACTAATACCCTAAACATACGAATCAAATCTATAGGCCTCATTAGACATTAACAGATCAAGAATCCTACATATAATGATCAATTAGCACCACATACCAACAACATGTTCAATATTCTTGAATTCTTAGAATTGAAACAAGGATAACTAGGGTGATGGACGTTTAACAATGTCATTGGGAACAATCTTAGTTTCGATATTCTTGAATTCATAAAACGTTTGAAAAGCATCTTTGAGAAAGGAATACAAGAGAGAAGACCCATAGCTTACGTAGAATTGAATCTACGAAGATCACCTTGCACGAAAACCTTGAAGAATACCTTGAAATTGCTTAAGAGAACTTTTCTATTTTTCTACATTTTGCTCACTGTTTTTCTCAGATCGTGAGTTTTCTAGTGTTTTAATGTGAGTCTAAGTCTTAGGAATTTATATTGACTAATTTAACTTAGGCTAATTATGTTTATTAGATAAATTAATTAGTTAATTACTAAAATGCCCCTCCTAAGTGTACTGGACATAGGAGAACATTTGAC
This sequence comes from Solanum lycopersicum, assembly GCF_036512215.1. NCBI lineage: Eukaryota > Viridiplantae > Streptophyta > Magnoliopsida > Solanales > Solanaceae > Solanum > Solanum lycopersicum. Next base: position 42,968,452 of record NC_090811.1, on the reverse strand, counting down.
TTAGTCAAATCTAAAAATTTCCTTAATACCCATACATGGAATTTGGATGACCTTCAGAAGTATTTCTTCCCAAATGATTTCCGTAAAATAGTCTCTATACCTATTTCAACCACAGTCTCTTCCGATAAGATTATTTGGCTCCATACCAAGTCTGGGAAGTGTGAGGTTAAATCAGGATACCACTTAGCGAGGGAAATAATTAGGAATTATTAGGTGTGAACAAGTGAGTAATGAGATAGACCAATTTATTAATAAATTATTCTCAAAAGAATTCTAGAAGTTTTTATGATCTATGAATATTAAAAACAAGTATAAACACTTTATTCAGAAATGCATTTTAAATGGTTTACCGGCCAACCACATAATTGCTAGGAGACTGAGGCATATTTGTGGAGTGTGTAAGGGTTGTGGACTTGATAATGAAACAATTGATCACATGTTTATTAGGTGTCCTAGTGCTCAATTAGTTTTTAAAATTTTACCCATTAATTGGCCTAGCTTAGAATATATAATGGATAATGCTTATTGGTGGAATGATCTTTTTACAAATGTTAAAAATTATCCCGACTCTATAGAGATTATTAAATTAAGTATTTTCATTATGTGGCAAATTTGGAAGGCTAGAAACTCAAAGATTTTCAATGGATAAGTTGTTGATGCTAAGGATTTTGTTAACAAAGCTCTTTTTGACTTTCATGAGTATGAAAGCAATTTAATCCCTCCATCTCCCCCTAGAGTTATACATTATTGTAATGATACTAGAAATCTAACTGTGGCTAAAGATTGTATTGTTGTGTTTGCAGATGCGTCTATGGATAGCTATGGTGACCATCTTCATGCCTTTGGCACCCTGATTCAATACGTTGGAAATTGATATACCGTGGTTTAACGGTATTGTTAATAATTTTTCCATAAGTTTAGTGTGTCCAAAATCCTTTTTGTGCTAATTTTTAAATAAGTTTCTCCTTATTTGCAGGAAATCTCTCCAAAGATGAATGCGGAGGTTTTTGAGTGAAGAAATACAGAAGAGACCACCTACGGATCTTGTGACGGTCCGTCATGCTCGTGACGGTCCGTAGGTGGCAGCATAGTGCAGCTGCTGAAGGAAGATGGGGAAGTCTGACTAAGTGTGGGGTTACAGAAAGCGTGACGGACCGTCATGTCCATGACGGTCCGTCCTACAGGTTCGTCATGAAGTTCAGAGAAGTAGTCCCAGTACCCATATTCCAAGAGTTCAAGTGTTTTGGAACGGAGACCCTCGACGGACCGTTGTGCCTTTGACGATCTGTCATACCTGCCGTTGAGGGTGATGAAGAGAGAAGCAGAAGAAATTGCATCAAGTATGGGACGACGGAGTCCATGACGGTCTGTCATGACCTCGATGGTCCGTCGTGATGTCCGTCGATCCAGCCGCGTTTTGACAGATTTCCAGCAAATAAAGACCTTTTTTAATTAGATTTTTATTTTCTATAAATAGTTTGAAAAACCTCATTTTTAGGGTTCAACTCTGTATTATTTGGTTATGCCCTTGATTATTGTTAGATTCTTGATTATTTTGAGATTCTTTGAATTAATTGTTGGTGATTTTTGTTGATTAATCAAGCTAGCTTTCGGATTTTACTCTTTCTCATTAAAGTAAGTACATGAATTCTTATACCATATAATTGAATATTGTGATTATGACTATGGGTAACTAAACTCTATAACTAGGGTTGTGGTAACCATAGGCAAATAATGAGGTATAACCTAACTAAAATAACAATTCTAGAATAGTGTCTTGCAGTTATTGATAATTCTTTCGCATAGAAGTCTTTTTAACGGATGGCCAACGTTTGAACTCGCCTTAATGCTAATTGCCGGACCAAGGAGGTAGATAATAGGAAAAGAATTATCAACATACATTTAGTGTAAACTATCTAATAGGCTAGTATTGATTGGTACGAGGTAATAACTTAGTCAAATATCAAATACGATGCTTAATATGAGGTAAAGATAAGGGTTAGGATAGCAACACACGTAGCCGGACCAATGTTCGGAGTGAAATTTTCTAGATACCAGACCAAGGATTTAGAAATACATAACTTATCACTTTGTATGCAAGATACTAGGAAAGAATTGTTATAGTTAGACTTATCAAATTATGAACTTGTGGGGAACACGTAAACCGTAGTTACTTTGACTCATTGATTAAACTCCAACATTCGAAGCTGTTAGTTGTCTCCTTTTATTTCGCTAGTTATTTTCATTTATTTAGGAATAGAAACCCCCCTTTTTATCATTTTTGCTTTCCAAGGAAGTAATTGACTGAACAATAGTAATAATAGATCGAAGTTAAGTCTAAACTATATTCCTCGTGGGAACGATACCAACCTCAATAGTTGGTTATTTACTTGACACGACCGCTTTACTTCTTATTTGAAAAGAAAGTTTGAGCGTATCAAATTTTGGCGCCGCTGCCGGGGATAGTAGCTTTTAGACTAACTTAAACTTATTGCTATAGTTTAGTTGATATTTTCTTGATTTTACTTTGTTTTATTATTTTTGATTCGTGCAGAACCACCCTCCTTGTATACCAAATACACAGAGAGGAAGAGAACACCTATTTCCCTATGATCACGAATTAGAGCGTACACTACGCAACATGAATAGAAACTTGGGAATTAATGATGATGATCCAAACCAGAATATCCCAGCTCCGGTTGATGTTCATGGTCAGTTGTTACACAATGCTCTGAGTGAACACCAACAGAAGGTACAAAATCCCGCTCCACGGCCCCAAGCATACTACAGAGGCTATGATAACATAGCAGACTCTGATGGGCCACTTATCTTGCCCTTTCTACCACTAGGCCACACTTTGTGATAACTAGTAGCCTGATGCAAATGCTCACTGCTAGAGGTTTGTTTTTAGGGCTACCTTCTACGGATCCACATGCCCATATAGAAAAAGTAAGGGCAGTGTGTAAAAGTTGTGTAGGGAAGCCTGACTTGGACTTGGATGTAATATGTCTTAGATTGTTTCCTCTCTTACTTACAGGAGAGGCTGCTATATGGTTCACTGAGCTCCCTTACAACTCAATTTTCACTTGGAACCAACTAAGGGATGTTTTCTTAGCACGCTACTATCCAGTCTCCAAGAAACTAAACCACAAAGACAGAGTGAACAACTTTGTGGCAGTACCAGGAGAGTCAATTAGTAGTTTTTGGGATAAATTCACCTCTTTCTTTAGAAGTGTCCTAAATCACCGTATAGATGATGAGTCACTAAAGAAATACTTCTATAGGGGACAGATTGATAATAATAAAGCGGTGTTGGACACTATATCAGGTGGATCTTATGGGGAGTGTCCTTATGCTGAGATAGCAGAAAAATTAGAGAAAATCTCTCGGAATAATAAAGCTTGGAGTACTAGGAAGTCAGATGCCGGGAGAAATACCTTCGCAGTGCAGTCCACTCACAACCCAGCCACAGATGAGATTCGTGATAAAATGGCTCAGATGAGAACTGAGCTTGGGTCGGTACTAAAACATATCACTGGGGGTGCAGAAAAGATAAATGCAGTTAATTACTTGCCTAAACCACCACCTCATAATAATGAATGCTATTATAAGGAGGACTCCTATGCAGTAAATGAGCAGACGGGGGGTTTTCGACCAAGCGCCCAAGGCTCAAATCAGGATAATTGGCGCCAATGTCAAGGGAACCAAGGTTGGATCTAGGGTAAATATAACCATGAGGGTCATTATGTCCGAGATGAAATCTACAACCGCGGCAAAAACTTCAACAAGAGTAACTACGATAACAGAAATGATAGGAATGGGCCCTATGTCCCTCCTCAAAATTGTGAAGTTACTCCTAGGAATGATGGAGATAGTATGTCGCGAGTTGAGGATATGTTTCACAAAATGATGAGGAGGTTCGATGATAGTTATGAGCACATTAAAGAGTTAAGGTGTGATTTAGCATGTATTGGGAAAAAAGTCGATACACATGCAATATCGATTAAGCAGATCGAGTTGCAAATGGCCCAATTATCTGTGACTATAAACACACGGCAACCGGGCACTATTCCTAGAAACACTGTCCAAAATCCAAAAAAGATGCACACTCTATGGAAATCACTACTCGGGGTGGTAAGCAAACCATTGACGCACCTATGCAGTCTAATGAGGAAAAGGTGAGAAAGGATGATGATAAGGTGGTAAAGGTTAGTGGTGAAGCAAAAGAGAGCACTGGAAAAGATGCAGAAGTCCCTATGAAGGTAATTCCCAAGCCTAGACCACCACCACCCTTCCTTCTGAGATTAGTGAAAAAGACCGAGGATGGTAAATATTGACGTTTTATAACAATGTTGAAGCAACTTTCTATCAATGTCCCTTTGGTAGAAGCTCTAACACAAATGCCCAGTTATGCCAAGTTTATGAAAGATCTGGTTACAAAGAAAAGATCGGTCACTTTTGAGGATGATGATAGACTGCAAAATTGTAGTGCTATTGCTACAAGATCTCTCGTACAAAAGAAAGAAGATCCGGCTACGTTCACTATTCCTTGTACAATCGGGTCATTATATTTTGTGAAAGCATTATGTGATCTGGGGGCAAGCATAAATCTCATGCCCCTCTCGATTAACAAGAAGTTGGGTTTGGGTGACCCAAAACCCACAGCGATGCGGCTACTGATGGCTGATCGAACAAAGAATAGGCCTATAGGGATACTCCATGATGTGCTAGTAAAAGTAGAGTCATTCATATTTCTGGAAAATTTCTTTATTCTTGATTGTGAAGACGATTTTGAAGTGCCTATTATTCTTGTGAGGTCATTCCTTGCTACAGGTATAGCCTTAGTTGATATGGAAAAGGGGCAGATGAAATTTTGGTTGAACAATGAAGAAGCGACCTTCAACATTTGTAGGCCATGAGGCAGAGTGGTGAGCTCCAATCGGTATCCTCTATATCCCACAAAGAAAAGATGAAGAAGGAGAATGAACAAAAAAGAGAAAAACAAGAGTTTATGGTAGGGGATTTGGTGCTTTTAGATAGTTGTGGGTTGCCTGGTCTTCCGGGCAAGCTCAAGTCCAAACAGACTGGCCCTTACTTGATTACCCAAGTATTCCCTTATGGAGCAGTTGAATTAAAACCAAGGAGGGAGTGCGGTTTAAGGTGAATAGAGAACGAATAAAACTCTATTTTGGGCATACTGCATCGGTGAATGAAATGATAGAGGCATACCATCTTGATGAAGGCTGAGTAATCAAGTGTCCTAAGTCTTGTCGCGACGTTAAATCAGGCGCTTTTTTGGAGGTAACCCAATACTTACAGTCTTTTTCCTAGTAATGGTAGCATTTTCTACTAATGGGTTTTAAATTTGCAGGCACATCACCAGGAAATTCTGCTGAAAATTACTCTGCAATAGTCACCAATAGACACATGCGACGGACTGTCGTTCCCACGATGGTGTATCCTGCACAACCGTTCTGGTTGTCAGAGACCCTATTCCTAAGGGTCTCTCACGTTTTCAAAGTGTCCTCTAACGGACATCTACGACGGACCGTCATACTTTCGACGGTCCGTCCTCATAACTTTAATGACGGTCAGAGACCCCTCTCCTAAGGGTCTCCATTGTTTTCAAGTGTCCCACGACGGACCGACAAAAGCACAAAGGTCCATGCTTATTGTCGGCGCTTTGCGCCCCAGGTTTGCTTCACCTACCACTCTTGCATCCCAAATTTTTTTTATGCATTGGGGACAATTGCATGTCTTTTTGTTGGGGGTGGGGTAAATAGAAAGTGAGTTCTAGGGTGAAGTCTGAGTAGCCCAATTCACTATCCTCTTTTGGGGTTTTCTTGCGTGTGTTCTTTTTCCCCAAGAGACTGATTACTTTTTCTGTTGAACCGGCAAATCTATATCTTGTGTAATAGTTTAATTCTGGAGCATGATGGCTAAAATGATATCCTGATAAAATGGAAAATGATGCATGACTAGGCATAGTAATTGATAAATGTGTTGCTCTAAGCATGACATAGAGGTACACCACTGCATGACCCTGAGTCTAAAATTTGAACTAGGTGTCTGATAATCTGGTAGAGTGATAAGATGTCGAGTGAGTGTGAGGATGATTTCAATAGTCCACTATTTGTACTGAGCTAGAACTTGCTTGGTTAGTCCTGCTGAAAGTAAGCTGTAATAGACAATTAGGAAAGGATCATGGGCCCTTATTCAATATAGCCCATTTTTATCCTAAATAAAAGAAAACCAAATGAAATTTATCCTTCTTTGATCCAAATGATTTGATCTTAAATTAGACCTTTATTTTTCACCCCAACTGATCTTTTATGGGAATAATGTGGTTGCCCTGGTACATCCTTGGACATGTGCACCTCAGCTTATGCCAAAAGCATAAGTTGAGGGTGGCTAATGCAGTAAACAACCTTTTTATGGCCATGACCCAACTTTGGGTATTGTGTACTTTGACTCATGGCAAAGCCATGAGTTGAGGATGGCTATTATGAGTAATGCTCAGGAAAGTGGTGTTGAAAAAACAAAAGTAAAGTGACTCAAGAATTAGTTGAAACGAAAGAAAAAAAAATAAAAAATTACAAGAATACAAGCAAAAGAAGAGACTCACTTACACAAATGAAGAAAAAAGGGAAAATAGCAAGGTGAAAGAATATGGGATATGGGCAAAAAATAATGATAGGAAATGGTATGTTTAGCCGATATGTCAAGGAGGGCAAAAAGTCACTAAAGTATACCTAAATATACCCTACCTGACCCTGAGCCTATGTTACAAGCTAAGAAAGTCCTCTCGTGATCCTAAGGGTTGTATAGCAAACTTAAAGCAGTGAAAATAAGGGCAAGCCTATGGCAATAGGTTTGAATGAGTGTGAATTTGTTCTGAGAGTGAGTGTTTAAAAGTAATCCTTATACTCAAACTGAAATCATTGTGTGAAAATGAGGATTTTGTTTTGAAGTGAGAACACTAGTTGCATTACCGGAAATATTAGCACCTTGGTGAGAAATTGAAGAGGATAGGTGTTAGTGCATGGTGAGTCTGTGTCATGGTCTGATTCCACATAATTCAAGCCTAATAGTGATAGAATGCATAAATATGATGAGATTAATTGGGATTGATGGCCAAATGATTGCAAAGGATAAAACATGGATACTATTGTACAAAGATTGTGTATTGAGTCATAGTGCGTCGCTTGAGGATAAACAATGAATTTAAGCTGAGGGTGTTGATATACCGTGGTTTCAAGGTATTATTAATACTTTTTCTTTAAGTTAAGTGTGTCCAAAAGACTTTTTGTGCTAATTTTTATATAAGTTTCTCCTTATTTGCACGAAATCTGTCCAAAGATGAATGCGGAGGTTTTTGAGGGAAGAAATGCAGAAGAGACCACCTACGGAACTTGTGATGGTCCGTCATGCTCGTGACGGTCCGTAGGTGGCAGCGTTGTGCACCTGCTAAAGGAAGATGGGGAAGTCTGACCAAGTGTGGGGTTACGGAAAGCGTGACAGATTGTCGTATCCATGATGGTCTGTCCTGCATGTTCGTCATGTAGTTCAGAGAAGTAGTCCCAGTACCCATATTCCAAGAGTTCAAGTGTTTCGAAACGGAGAACATCGGCGGACAATTGTGCCTGTGACGATCCGTCATACCTGCCATCGAGGGTAATGAAGAAGCAGCAGAAGAAATTGCACCAAGTATGGGACGACGGAGTCCATGATGGTCCGTCATGACCACGACAGTCCGTCATGATGTCCCTCGATCCAGCCGCATTTTGACAAATTTCCATCAAATAGAGTCCTTGTTTAATTAAGTTTTTATTTTCTATAAATAGTTCTCAAAACCTCGTTTTGGGGGTTAGACTCTGGATTATTTTGTTAGGCCCTTGATTATTATTAGATTCTTGATTATTTTGAGATTCTTTGAATTGATTGTAGGTGATTGTTATTGATTAATCAAGCGAGCTTTCAGATTTTACTCTTTCTCATTGAAGTAAGTACATGAATTCTTATACCATATATTTGAATATTGTGATTATGACTATGGGTAACTAAACTCCATAACTAGGGTTGTGGGAACTATAGGCAAATAATGAGGTATAACCTAACTAAAATAACAATTCTTGAATAGTGTCTTGCATGTATTGATAATTCTTTCGCATAGAAGTCTTTTTAACGGATGGCCAACATTAGAACTCGCCTTAATGTTACTTGCCGGACCAAGGAGGTAGATAATAGGAAAAGAATTATCAACATAGATTTAGTGTATACCATCTAATAGGCTAGTATTGATTGGTACGAGGTAATAACTTACTCAAATATCGAATACGATGCTTAATATGAGGTAAATATAAGGGTTAGGATAGCAACACACGTGGCCAGACCAAGGTGCGGAGTGAAATTTTTTAGATGCCGGACCAAGGATTTAGAAATACATAACTTATCACTTTGCATGCAAGATACTAGGAAAGAATTGTTATAGTTAGACTTAGCAAGTTATGAACCTGTGGGAACAATTAGACCCTAGTTACTTTGATTTATTGAATAAACTTCAATATTCGAAGCTGTTAGTTGTCTCCTTTTATTTCGCTAGTTATTTTCATTTATTTAGGAATAGAAACCCCCCTTTTTATCATTTTTGCTTTCCAAGGAAGTAATTGACTGAACAATAGTAATAATAGATTGCAGTTAAGTCTAAACTATTTTCCTCATGGGAATGATCCCAACCTCACTAGTGGGTTATTAACTTGACACGACTGCTTTACTTCTTATTTGATAAGTAAGTTTGAGCATATCAAATTTTGGCGCCGCTGCCAGGGAAAGTAGCTTTTAGACTAACTTAAACTTATTACTATAGTTTATTTGATATTTTCTTGATTTTACTTTGTTTTATTGTTTTTGATTCGTGCAGAACCACCCTCCTTGTATGCCAAAAACACGGACAGGAAGAGAACCCATGTTTCCCTACGATCACGAATTAGAGAGTACACTACGCAACATGAATAGAAACTTGGGAATTAATGATGATGATCCAAACCAGAACATCCCAGCTCCGGTTGATGTTCATGGTCAGTTGTTACCCGATGCTCCGGGTGAACAGCAACAGAGGGGACAAAATCCCGCTCCACGGCCCCAAGCATACTACAGAGGCTATGATAACATAGCAGAAGACTCCGATGTGCCACTTATCTTTCCCCCTCTACCACCAAGCCTCACCTTTGTGGTAAATAGTACCCAGATGCAAATGCTCACTTCTAGAGGTTTGTTTTCAGGGCTACCTTCTGAGGATCCACATGCCCATATAGCTAAGGTAAGGGCAGTGTGTAAAAGTTGTTTAGGGAGGCTGACTTGGACTTGGATGTAATAGGGATTAGAGTGTTTCCTCTCTCACTGATGGGAAAGGCTGCTATATGGTTCACTGAGCTCCCATACAACTCAATTTTCACTTAGAACCAACTAAGGGATGTTTTTTAGCACGCTACTATCCGGTCTCCAAGAAACAAAACCACAAAGATAGAGTGAACAACTTTGTGACATTACCAGGAGAGTCAGTTAGTAGTTCTTGGGATAGATTCACCTCGTTCTTGAAAAGTGTCCCAAATCACCATACAGATGATGAGTCACTGAAGGAATACTTCTATCGGGGACAGGATGATAATAATAAAGCGGTGTTGGACACCATAGCAGGTGGATCTTATGGGTAGTGTCCTAATGCTGAGATAGCTGAAAATTAGAGAAAATCTCTCGGAATAATAAAGCTTGGAGTACTAGGAAGTCATATATCGGGAGAAATACCTTCGCAGTGCAGTCCATTCACAACCCAGCCACAGATGACATTCGTGAAGAAATAGCTCAGATGAGAACTGAGCTTGGGTCGGTACTAAAACATATCACTGGGGGTGCAAATGAGCAGATAGAGGGTTTTCGACCGAGCGCCCAAGGCTCAAATCAGGATAATTGGCGCCAAGGTCAAGGGAACCAAGGTTAGATCTATGGTAACTATAACTGTGAGGGTCATTATGTCCGAGATGGAATCTAAAACCGCGACAACAACTTCCACAAGGGTAACTACAGTAACAGAAATGATAGGAATGGGCCCTATGTACCTCCTCAAAATCGTGAAGTTACTCCCAAGGATGGTGGAGATAGTATGGTGCGGGTTGAGGATATGTTGCACAAAATGATGAAGAGGTTTGATGCTAGTGATGAGCAGATTAAAGAGTTAAGGTGTGATTTAGCAGGTATTGGGCAAAAAATCGCTGCACATGCAATATCGATTAAGCAGATCGAGTTGCAAATAGCCCAATTATCTGCGACTGTGAAAACATGGCAACCGGGCACTCTTCCTAGCAACACTGTCCAAAATCCAAAAAATCATGCACATTGTATGGTAATCACTACTCGGGGTGGGAAGCAAACCAGTGACCCACCTATGTTGTCTAATGAGGAAAAGGTGAGAAAGGATGATGATAAGGTGGTAAAGGGTAGCGGTGAAGCAGAAGAGAGCACTGGAAAAGATGCAGAAGTCCCTATGAAGGTAATTCCCATGCCTAGACCACCACCACCCTTCCCTCAGAGATTAGTGAAAAAAACCGAGGATGGTAAATATCGGCGTTTTATAACAATGTTGAAGCAGCTTTCTATCAATGTCCCTTTGGTAGAAGCTCTAGAATAAATGCCCGGTTATGCCAAGTTTATGAAAGATCTGGTTACAAATAAAACATCGGTCACTTTCGAGGATGATGATAGACTGCATTATTGTATTGCTATTGCTACAAAATCTCTCGTACAAAAGAAAGAAGATTCGGGTGCGTTCACTATTCCTTGTACAGTCGGGTCATTACATTTTGCGAAAGCATTATGTGATCTGGAGGCAAGCATAAATCTCATGCCCCTCTCGATTTACAAGAAGTTGGGTTTGGGTGACCTAAAACCCACTGTGATGCGGCTACTGATGGCTGATCGAACAGTGAAAAGGCCTATAGGGATACTCCATGATGTGCTAGTAAAAGTGGAGTCATTCATATTTCTGGAAGATTTTGTTGAAGTGCCTATTATTCTTGGGAGGCCATTCCTTGCTACAGGTAGAGCCTTACTTTATATGGAAAAGGGGCAGATGAAATTTTGGTTGAACAATGATGAAGCGACCTTCAACATTTGTAGGACCATGAGGCAGAGTGGTGAGCTCCAATCGGTATCCGCCATATCCAACAAAGAAAAGATGAAGAAGGAGAATGAACAAAAAAGTGCACAACAAGAGTTTATGGTTGGGGATTTGGTGTTTTTAGATAGTTCTGGGTTGCCTTGTCTTCCGGGCAAGCTCAAGTCCAAACGGACTGGCCCTTACTTGATTACCCAAGTATTCCCTCATGGAGAAGTTGAGTTAAAAACTAAGGAGGGAGTGCGGTTTAAGATGAATAGAGAACGAATAAAACTCTATTTTGGGTATACTGCATCGGTGAATGAAATGATAGAGGAATACCATCTTGATGAAGGCTGAGTAATCAAGTGTCCTCAGTCGTGTCGCGACGTTAAATCAGGCGCTTGTTGGGAGGTAACCCAATACTTATAGTTTTTTTTCTAGTAATGGTAGCATTTTCTACTAATGGGCACATCACCGGGAAATTCTACAGAAAATCACTCTGCAACAGTCACCAATAGACACATGCGACAGACCTTCATTCCCACGACGGTCCATCCTACACAACCGTTCTGGTTGTTAGAGACCCTATTCCTAAGGGTCTCTCAGGTTTTCTACGTGTCCTCCAACGGACATCTACAACGAACCGTCATACTCCCGACGGTTCGTCCTGCATAACTGTCATGACGGTCAGAGACCCCTCTCCTAAAGGTCTCCATTGTTTTCAAGTGTCCCACGACGGACATAGACGACTGACCGTCATAAGCACAACGGTCCATGCTGATTGTCGGCGCTTTGCGCCCCAGGTGGGGTAAATGGAAAGTGAGTGCTAGGGTGAAGTTTGAGTAGCCCAATTCACTATCTTCTTTTGGGGTTTTCTTGCCTGTATTCTTTTTCCCCAAGAGACTGATTACTTTTTCTGTTGAACCGGCATGTCTATATCTTATGTACATAGTTTAATTCTGGAGCATGATGGCTAAAATGATATCCTGATAAAATGGAAAATGATGCATGACTAGGCATAGTAATTGATAAATGTGTGGCACTAAGCATGATATAGAGGTACACCACTGCATGACCCTAAGTCTAAAATTCGAACTAGGTGTCTGATAATCTGGTAGAGTGATGAGATGTAAAGTGAGTGTGAGGAAGATTTGAATAGTCCACTATTTGTACTAAGCTAGAACTTGCCTAGTCAGTCCTGCTGAAAGTTAGTTGTAATAGACAATTAGGAAAGGATCATGGGACCTTATTCAATGTAGCCACTTTTAAGCCAAAATAAAAGAAAACCAAATGAAATTTATCCTTCTTTGATCCAAATGATTTGAGCTTAAATTAGACCTTTCTTTTTCACCCCAACTGATCTTTTATGGGAATAATGTGTTGGCCCTGGTCCCTCCTTGGGCATATGCACCTCAGCTTATTGACAAAAGCATAAGTTGAGGGTGGCTAATGCAGTAAATAACCTTTTTATGGCCCTGACCCAACTTTGGGTATTGTGTACTCTGACTCATGGCAAAGCCATGAGTTGAGGGTGGCTATTATGAGGAATGCTCTGGAAAGTGGGGTTGAAAGAACAAAGAGAGAGAAAGAACAAAAGTATGTTGACTAAAGAATTAGTTGAAAGAAAAGTAAAAAAAAATTACAAGAAATACAAGCAAGAAAAGAAGAGAGTCACTTACACAAATAAAGAAAAAAGGGAAAATAGCAAGGTGAAAGAATATGGGAAACTGGGAAAAATAAAATGATAGAAAATGATATGTTTAGACGATATGTCAAGGAGGGAAAAAAGTCACTAAATTATACCTAAATATACCCTACCTGACCCTGAGCCTATGTTACAAGCTAAGAAAGTCCTATTGTGATCCTAAGGGTTCTGTAGCGAACTTAAAGCAGTGAAAATAAGGGCAAGCTTATGGCAATAGGTATAAATGAGTGTGAATTTTTTCTGAGAGTTAGTGTTGAAAAGTAATCCTTATACTCAAACTGAAATCATTGTGTGAAAAATGAGGATTTTGTTTTGAAGTGAGGACACTAGTTACATTACCGTAAATATTAGCACCTCGGTGAGAAATTGAAGAGGATAGGTGTTAGTGCATGGTGAATCTGTGTCATGGTCTGATTCCACATAATTGAAGCCTAATAGTGATAGCATGCAGAAATATGATGAGATTAATCGGGATTGATAGCCAAATGATTTTAAAGGATAAAACATGGATACTATTGTACAAAGATTGTGTATTGAGTCATAGTGCGTCGCTTGAGGACAAACAACGAATATAAGTTGAGGGTGTTGATATGCCGTGGTTTCACGGTATTATTAATACTTTTTCCTTAAGTTTAGTGTGTCCAAAAGCCTTTTTGTGCTAATTTTTATAAAAGTTTCTCCTTATTTGAAGGAAATCTGTCAAAAGATGAATGCGGGAGTTTTTGAGCAAAGAAATGCAGAAGAGACCACCTACGGAGCTTGTGACGGTCCGTCATGCTTGTGACGGTCCATAGGTGGCAGCGTAGTGCAGCTGCTGAAGCAAGATGGGGAAGTCTGGCCAAGTGTGGGGTTACGGAAAGAGTGACGGACCGTCGTGTCCATGACGGTCCGTCCTGCAGGTTCATCATGAAGTTCAGAGAAGTAGCCCCAGTACCCATATTCCAAGAGTTCAAGTGTTTTGGGACGGAGACCCTCGACGGAATGTTGTGCCTGTGATGATCCGTCATACCTGCCATTGAGGGTAATGAAGAGATCAGCAGAAGAAGTTGCATCAAGTATGGGACGACGGAGTCCATGACGGTCCGTCGTGATGTCCGTCGATCCAGCCGCGTTTTGACATATTTCCAGCAAATAGAGTCCTTGTTTAATTAGGTTTTTATTTTCTATAAATAGTTCATAAAACCTCATTTTTGGGGTTAGACTCTGGATTATTTGGTTAGGCCCTTAATTATTTTGAGATTCTTTGAATTGATTGTAGGTGATTTTTGTTGATTAATCAAGCAAACTTTCGGATTTTACTCTTTCTCATTAAAGTAAATACATGAATTCTTATACTATATATTTGAATACTGTGATTATGACTATGGGTAACTAAACTCCATATCTAGGGTTGAGGGAACCATAGGCAAATAATGAGGTAAAACCTAGCTAAAATAACAATTCTAGAATAGTGTCTTGCATGTATTGATAATTCTTTCGCATAGAAGTCTTTTTAACGGATGGCCAGTGTTAGAACTCGCCTTAATGCTACTTGCCGGACCAAGGAGGTAGATAATAGGAAAAGAATTATCAACATAGATTTAGTGTATACTATCTAATAGGCTAGTATTGATTGGTTCAAGGTAATAACTTAGTCAAATATCGAATACGATGCTTAATATGAGGTAAAGATAAGGGTTAGGATAGCAATACACGTAGCCAGACCAAGGTGCGGAGTGAAATTTTTTAGATGTCGGACCAAGGATTTAGAAATACATAACTTATCAGTTTGCATGCAAGATACTAGGATAGAATTGTTATAGTTAGACTTATCAAGTTATGAACCTGTGGGGAATACGTAAACCCTAGTTACTTTGATTAATTGAATAAACTCAAGCATTCGAAGTTGTTAGTTGTCTCCTTTTATTTTGCTAGTTATTTTCATTTATTTTGGAATAGAAACCCCCCTTTTTATCATTTTTGCTTTCCAAGGAAGTATTTGACTGAAGAATAGTAATAATAGATTTAAGTTAAGTCTAAACTATTTTCCTTGTGGGAACGATCCCAACCTCACTAGTTGGGTTATTTACTTGACACGACCGCTTTACTTCTTATTTGAGAAGTAATTTTGAGCGTACCAGAAAGCCATCACTGCTGAAGCAATTGCGATTCATATGGCGATGGAGAATGATATAGAAAAGGGGTTGACAAAGGTCAAAATCTTATCATATGCAAAAAATGTGATAGATATGGTATCAGAAAGAACAATACTCTCATGGGAGATAGTGACTACTTGTGAAGATATTTGGAACCTTATGAAGTACTTTGAAGTGGTTAATGTGATGCATATTCCAAAGTCTTGGAATTTAGTAGCACAAAATTTAGCAAAATTTTCAATTTTGTTAGTACAAAGTTGTTTGGATTTCTACTTTCCCTGGATGGATTGTCAATGATGTGATTGCATCATTTAACTCTTTGAACCTTTATATGCATTAATATAGCATGATGGTTGTTAAAAAAATCTAAAATTTTTCCTAAGTGTCTCAGACTAGCTAGTGAATTTTCATTAATTAATTAAGTTGTTAATGTAATTAATTAACGGACATAAGGTAATTACTAAAGTAACCCTAAGTCATTTGGACCATAAGTAACCCTTTTGGACCATTTAGATTAGGTACTAAATTGTCTCTTAGTTAGTTACATGGTTTGGTGTTACCCGACTAGGTCTTAGGTTGTCGGGTCCCTTAGTTACTTTTGGTTGGTTGTAGGTTAGTAGTTAGTTAGTTAGGTCAGTTGGTTAGAGTCTAGAGTTTGTTACAGGGTTGGGCCCCACATGGATAGACTCGTGTGCACGCCTGCCCCTAATTACCCTAACCAAATTCGGTTAGTGTGGTTGTGTCGTCCCTTCCTTTGTCAGTTTTCACATGTACTTGCACATTTGTTGCTTGTACTTTCCTAACTAACTATACTTTATGGTTCATTTGGAATGTTTACTTATTGTTTCAAGGATCCTCACTACGTCCTTGGGCATTGCTTTATGTAGATGATCATTTTAAATGCTAATGTGTCATGGTACCTAGTCTTGACATTTGGATACCTAGTACATCATGTGTTGGGTTGAGAATTAATATGTGTATTTATTTCTTAGGGTTTTCATTGCATGTTCGTGTAACAACCCTAAAATGGATATGCTAAGTAATGCTTAATCCTAGTAATTCTTGATACATTAAGTATCACTTCGTATATCCATTTTTAGGGTTGTTACACTTTCCCCATGAGAGGAGGGAGGTTAAGGTAGAGGAGTTTATCAATATTAAGCAGGGAAATATGAGTTTTGAGGTATACTCTTTGAAGTTCTCTATGTTGTCTAAATATGCTTTGTCCCTTGTGTTTAACTCTAGGGTTGAGATGAGTAGGTTCTTGACGGGTGTCGCCGATCTAGTGAACGAAGAATGTCGTACGACCATGCTACATGATGATATGACCCTAGCTAGAATCATGGTGTATGCGCAATCAATTAAAGATTCCAAACATAACAGGATGTCTAGAAACTTAAAAGGAATGGTTCAAGTGATCAAGATCAACCTAGGTCCAATAATAGGGCTCAAATTCAAGAAGAACCTATAAGTGCTAAGGGGAAATTTGAGTGAGGAGGTGGTTCTCAAAATTAAAAGCCTAAATGTGTAACTTGTGGAAAAAGGCACTATGGGAAATGTCTAGCCGGTAATAGTGGTTTCTTTGGTTGTTGGAAGGATGATCATAAGGTGAGAGATTGTTTTACCATAGTGGATAGAGGTAGAGAGGATAAACACGTTTCCCCTAATGTTCCAAAGGATGATGATCCAAATAAGAGGCATTTCTATGCACTCCAGACTAGAGGAGCAAAGCCGGATGAGGATGAGGATGATGGTAAGTCCTTGTATCTCTTTAATGTTATGAGTTCATTATAAGTAGGGGAGTATGGTGAGTAATGGAGTGTTGATTGATTGTCTTATCTCTTATATTCAACTCAAGCTTGAGAGTAGAAAGTCATAGAGGTATGTTGCATGTGCATTATGTTTAGGGGTCTTGTTGAATTTCAATTTATTGATTGATTGCATTGTGAATTTTATGAAGTTATAATTATGTTGTAAGATATTTTCATGTGGTTCTACATTGCATAGTAGCATGTTTTCATCATGAATTGCGTAAAAGTTGCATTTTTTGAAAAATTGCATAATTCAATGTAATACACTGCCAGTTTAGTGTGAGATTTTCTCAAAATTTGACGAATTCATTCTTCGGTCTAAAATTGTTAAATGTGTTTAGAACTTATGTATGAGCATTATATTTAATATAAAATGAGTTTTTGCTACTTAGATTGAAGAATGTGAGTTTTATAGCATGATGAGTTATTGAATTTATTCTAGTTTCTTGTTGTGTTGTTATCCTCTTGATTTTCTAAAATTGATGTTTTATTAGATGTTTGTATTGTATAATGTGTTATATGATATGTTAATGAGTTTCTAATTGAATCGCTGTTCTTGGAAATGTTCAGAGAGTGGCAAGGGGTCATTCGAGGATGAATGTTGTCCAAGTGGGGGAGATTATAACACCCCTCAAATGAATTTGGTGAAGATAGAGCCTAACAAGTTTGTCATGATGGTCTAAGGTCCTAAAATGGTCTATATTGGGTCAGTGTCTATAGTTTAGGTGATTTGGTAGTGAAACGTCAAGGGACGACCAAGACATTTGACAATTATGTCAACTATGTGCCTCATGTGTGTTTATGTGCCTATTCGTGTGTTTAATGAGGTCATCATGAAGTTTGGAGGTCCAACGTCCATGACTTTCGAAAGGTTTGCCTTGAAACGACCTTCTGTGTCTTGGCATGTTTTATTCTGTTTAACATGTTCATTTTAGAATAAATTCATGTGAGAGGTTCTAAACTTGTATAAGAAAATATTTGGGTTGGAAAATTCCGGGTAAAAGTCCCCAAGAACCAATCAAGGGTCCTTGAGGGAGGACCCTTCTCAAGAGCCAAGGTTGTCTAGACAAGGCCCCAAATGACTGAGGCAAATAACAGTTCGTGGGCAATGCGATGCCCCGTCGATGGGTGTCTTGGGTCAAGAGTTTACCTAGGGATCTCAACCTCCCAAATTCAAGTCTCTGAACCAAAAGACGGCAGGATAGAATGGTCCGTTTATGGACAAATGGTCCGTACTGCAAACCGTCGATGGTAATGGTTTCCTGCGTGCAGTCACTGTGAAGTTAGGGGTGAAGTTGTAAATACACCCCACGTCCAAATAAGTTAAAGGGTCATTACTTAGGGGTCTTTTGGGTATTTTAAACATGTGTATACCCTTTTAACACTTAGAATATTTCATTCTTCGAAATCAAAACCCAAATTTCCTTAGAAATTCTCTAGAACTCCATTGGAGCCAAAACTCAAAAAAGGGCTTGGATTGGAGAATTGAGTGGAGATTCTTCATTAAATTTGAGGATTATATTTATTTAGGTATTTTTTTGATACTTAAAACTCTATTCATCAAGGATCCCGACTTTCAAAGAAGTTTTTTCTATAGTTTTCAAAGATAAATTGTCCAATTTCATGATCCATCCTTGGGTTCTTGCATTGAAAGTTTTAAAGCATTGTATATTGATTTAATTGTAGTTAATTATATTATTTTAACTCAATTAACCTATGAACCCATGTAATTAATGAAACCTAGTTTTTCACTACTTTATGGGTTAAGTGATTTGGACTTAATGCTTATGTATCTAGTGTAGTTTTCTATGGGCTATTGCTTGATGTCATAATTGTGTTTTATTGATATCTACGTCTTATATTGATGAATCTATATTGAATTGACCTAGTTTCGTTGAATATCATAGTTTATATACTAAATTATTAGTTATGGCCATGGGTAATGTAAGATCTCAAAAATGACTTAGGTGAAATAGATCCTATCATGGCTGTAATGATATTCTAAGGTTCTAAAATGTTTTATAATTTTGCATTGAGGAAGTGTCTAAGAGTTTAGGTGATTTGGAAATGAAACATCAAGGGACGACTAAGAGGTTCGATGACTAAGTCACCTATGTGCCTCATATGTGCTTCTATGTGTTTACATGTGATTCATGTGGTTATAACATTCTTAAATGAGTTATTATGGTTTATATAGGCACTGTGTAGAGTTTCGTGAAGTTTTAAGGTCAAACGTCCATGACGTTTGATAGTTTTGCCTTAAAACAACCTTGTGTGTCTAAGCGTGTTTCGTCGAGTTTTTCATGTTCATTTTGGATGGAATTCACGTGAGATGTGATAAAATCATATACGAACATTTTTGAGTTGTAAACGTCCGGAAAACTGTCCCTAAGGACCATCTAAGGGTCCTTGAGGAAGGAGCCAAAGTTGGTGCCCAAGACAGCCTCCCAGCGGATGGCAATCGACGCCCAGTGGGTCAGTCGATGCCCCGTTGGTGGTGTCTCATTGATTGTACCTTAGGCGTGTGGGAAAGGAAGACAAATACAAGAATCAGTCCCAAACCACGAACCAATAGGATGGTCCATCGGTCAAGAAACGGGTCGTCAATGGGCAATCGTCGATGGTCTGTGTCTTCTGCGCAGTCACTATTAAGCTTAAGGGGTGAAGTTGTAAATTCACCCAACATTCAAATAAGAATATTGGAATTTCCTTAAGAGACTTTTGGGTATTAAAATATATTTATAAGACTAAAACACTTAGAAGATTTCATTCTTCAAAATCAAAACCCAAATTCCCTTAGAAATTATCTAGAACTCCAT
This sequence comes from Solanum lycopersicum, assembly GCF_036512215.1. Taxonomy (NCBI): domain Eukaryota; kingdom Viridiplantae; phylum Streptophyta; class Magnoliopsida; order Solanales; family Solanaceae; genus Solanum; species Solanum lycopersicum. Next base: position 42,948,830 of record NC_090811.1, on the reverse strand, counting down.
TGGAGCCAAAACTCAAGGTAGGGCTTGGATTGGATAATTGAGTGGATATTCTTCATCAAATTGGAGGATTATATTTATTTAGGTATGGTTTTTGATCCTTGAAACTCTATTCATCAAGGAGCCCAACTTTCAAACAAGTTTTTCTATAGTTTTCAAAGATGAATAATCCAATTTCATGATCCATCCATGGGTTCTTGCATTGAAGGTTTTAAAGCTCTATATATTGATTTAATTGTAGTTAATTAGATTATTTTAAATCAATTAACCTATAAACCCTTGTAAAGGATGAACCCTAGTTTTTCACTACTTTATGGGTTAAGTGATTTGGACTTAATCCTTATGAATTCTAGTATAGTTTTATATGGTCTATTCCTTGATGTAATAATTGTGTTTAATTGATATCTATGTTGGCTTAGATTGATGAATCTATATTGAATTGACCTAACTTCATTGAATATCATAGTTTATGTACTGAATTATTGGTTATGGTCATGGGTAATGTAAGATCTCAAAAATGACTTAGGTTAAATAGAGACTAACATGGTTGTAATGATATTCTAAGGTCCTAAAATGTTCTATAATGTGGTATTGAGGCAGTGTCTATGATTTTAGGTGGTTTGAAAGTGAAACGTCAAGTAACAACTAAGACGTTCGAAGACTAAGTCACCTATGTGCCTCATATGTTGTTCGATGTGTTTATGTGTGATTTATGAGGTTATAAGATCTTTAAATGAGTTTTTTATGGTTTATATAGTTTGTGTTTAAGGTTTTGTGAAGTTTGGAGGTCAAACGGCTAAGAACGTCCATAATGTTTGAAAGTTTTGCCTTGAAACGACCTTGTGTGTCTAAGTGTGTTTCATCGAGTTTTACGTGTTTGTTTTGTATGTAATTCATGTGAGAGGTTATAAAATCATATACAAACATGTTTGGGTTGTAAAAGTTTGGGCAAACATCCCCAAGGACCACCCAAGGATCCTTGAGGAAGGACCCAAAGTTGGTGTCCAAGACAGCCTACCAACGGATGGCAATCGACGCCCAGTGGGTCACTCGACCCCTTGTTGGTTGTGTATAATTGATTGTCACTTAGGCGTGTGGGAGATTCAGACAAAGACAAGCCTCAGTCTCATACCACGGACCAATACGACGGTCCGTTGGTCAAGGGATTGATCGTTGGTCAATCACACTGTTAAGTTTAAGGGGTGAAGTTGTAAATTCGCCCAACATCCAAATAAGAAGATTAGAGGTTCCTTAAGGATATTTTGGGTATTTAAAATATGTTTATAAGCCTAAAGAACTTAGAATATTTCATTCTTCAAACTCAAAACCCAAATTCCGTTAGAAATTCCCTAGCACTCCATTGGAGCCAAAACTCAATGAAGCGCTTGGATTGGAGAACTGAGCGGAGATTCTTCATCAAATTGAATAATTATGTTTATTGAGTTATGGTTTTTGATCCTTGAAACTCTATTCATCAAGGAGCTCAACTTTCAAAGATGTTTTCTGAAGTTTTCAAAGTTGAATTGTCCAATTTCATGATCTATGCATGGGTTCTTGCATTAAAGGTTTTTAAGCATTGAATATGGATTGAATTTTTATTAATTATATTATTATTACTCAATTAACCTATGAACCCATGTAATTGATGAACACTAGTTTTTGACTACTTTATGGGTTACTTAATATTGACTAAATATTTATGATTTCTAGTGTAGTTTTCTATGGGTTATCTAATGATGTAAGAATTGTATTCAATTTATGTATAGGTTGTACTAGATTGATAAATATATTTTGAATTAACCTAGTTTCTTTGAGTATTATGATTTATGCATTGAATTGATGTTCATGGCCGTTGATAAGGATCTTATGGTATTGAATTGGATGTGGTGTATGATGTCCTAATTCCCCTATTTTTATGTTAATTAGACTTCAACTATATAGTGATTTTTATGGTCCATTATGGTGGTGGTGTTATGTGTTTTACTTGCAATTGATGTGGCCTTGTCTGCGTTACTTTATGTATTATGATGATCAAGGCCTAGTCGGCAATTACTTGAAGTAATGTGATTATCTGTGTAGTTGATTATGTGAAGTATAAAAATATCTATCTACATGTGAAGTAATGTGAAATTATATGTGGTTTCTACTATTAATGTTAAGTAGGTTATCATGTTAAACTATGACTATGGCTTTGGGAATATAGTCTTAGGATTGATGCTTGGTTATTCCGACTTGACAATATGAGTCTATGATGGTCATAGTGATGATGGTATGATACTGTATAGGATGACTTAAAGATGATAGTGGTTATTTCTATGTGTTTTTAGAATGACATGTAATATGTGTTAAGGTGAAGTATGTTGTATCTTGTATTAGTTGACTTGTGTCCCTTACTTGATGCATGTATGAATGTGAATATGTGATGTATTGACTTAGGATTCTAAAGCCTCTTAGTCTTGTATGTATGAATGACATGAGACCTTGAATGATATTAAGAGGGTTCTTTATGTGAAACCTTGAACCTAGTAGTGAGGTTATGAATGTTGAAGTCGAAAGTCGTAATGGTATCCTTCAGTTAAAGGAATGATAGACTAAAGGTTGATTGTCTGGAACGGCATCATATCAAACCTTAGGAAATTCATAATGAGCTTCTTGTCGCCATTGAAAGGTAGCCCTAGAAAACCTCTTTGGTAGGGTAAATGTGATTGGGTTATCAACTTGATATGGAACCCCTTTATATGAACCTTTAATTGTAAATTACTCTATGAGAACAAAGGCTAGCACCGACTGAGTATGGTATGGGAAGTAGTTCTAGTTAAAGAATGATACTAGATTACAAAGCACTCCCTTCATATTCCTTAACCATGTGCCTACATGGGATGTGTCTAAAATCTACCATTGGCAAGTTGAACACCCTCATCAGAGTAGGTTAGAACTTTGGATTCCATGTCTTTCTATCATGATCTATGTCATTTACTGCCTATTATCATCAATTGGGATAGCTACTAGCATTACAGAAGTTCAATGAAGTTTAGGTGGTGGTGTAAGATGCTATCTAGACAATGTAGACATTGCACAATAGGCTTTGAAGGTGTTAGTTAGAGTCCCTAGGTCTGGTCCAAGACCATTATTTGAATGTCCAATATGTGATGAATGTCTCCTACATGAACTAATGAATATAATGACTTAAGTAAGAAAGTATGGTAAATGAATAGGTACTTATCTTGAGTAGTTAAGGGTTGTCTAGTTAAGGTGTGAAGAGGGCATAGTTATGGTCACTTCTTATATTACCTAGATAAGTCTTAAGAATGACTCTAGTTAGGGAAAATGGTTGAATATGTAGACATGATCTAAACTTAGGTAGTCTTAAGGATTATTTAGGTGGTCTTGAAGAGGTCAATCATAGAGGTTATCTTCTTGATTTACTTAAGTAAGTCTTTTAATAGCCTTTGGAGGGAAAATGGAATGTTATCTATATGTTGTTGTGTTAAGTGAGAACGATTCTATCCTAGGTAGTCTATCGGTTCTCTTACGTGTGTGTGTAAGGTATTGTATGGGTGGTCACTTAACAACTCACTCAAGTGAGACTTAGAATCACCTTTGGTAGAGGAAATATTATGTTCATATGTTTGATGTCTTGTAAGTGTATTTGCCTTATTATAAGTAGTCTTTAGGGTCATTTAGGCATGCTTAAGGAGGTTTTATTGGGTGGTCTCTCTTTGTGTTTCTTAAGTGAGTCTTAGGATAGCTTTTAGTTAGAATACGACATGCTAGAAAGTGTTAAAAGATAAGAAGACACATTCCACTATAAAAGTGAAGCAATTCACATGAATTAAGCTTACTGTAATGTTGCCTCAAAAAGGTGAATATTTGCTTAAATGTTATCTTACGTGTTTCTAAGTTGTTAAATGTTGTTCTGATGATTATAATATGATGTTTAAATAAAAAGATGCATATTTCCAATAAATGTTCATTTTCATGATTTTTATGCATTATATCATACCTAGTACATGTGGTTGTACTAATCCATGCTTTTATCTATGTCTATAGTTGTTGATAGGTGAGGAGCATTTGCGAGAAGCATTTGAGAAGAAAGAGTTGGATCGTAGCATTATTCAAGTGAAGTCAAAGTATATCCTCATTTGACTCGAGGTCATAGATGTCTTTTATATTTCTTATTGAAGTATTCTTATAAACTAAGTATTTCTATATTCGTAGTGTGTATGGGTCGTGTCCCAAATTATTGTCATGTCTAAGTTTGATGAGATTGAGACTTAGCATTTCCTATGATTTTATACGAAAGAGTTTTAAAGACAATGAAATGTTTTGTGAAAAGTTTTAACTCCGCACTACTTTTCATTAAGTATATGCGATAAATGATATGTAAGAACCTATACAAGATCTCCGAGAGTTCAAGTACACTGCCTGCAATCGGAGATTGACCCTTACTTCTAGGGTATGGTTTCGGGATGTGACAAGCTTGGTATCAGAGCATAGGTTATGTAAGTAGTCTTAGGAATCGAAAAGTCTCATCAAGTCACATCTAGTAGAGTCTTGATCATCGGTATGAGTCGTGATACATCTATGGTCAAGAGGCTATCGGACGATAGAGTTTCCATTTCTTTTCAACTCTTATGTCATTCCATAGAGTAAAAGTTATGATTACTCTTTTCTTATGGTTCTCCTTGTGTTTCAAGGAAGATGAATACGAGGAGGACCCCAGATAGGAGAGTTGAGGAGAATGATATGCAAGAGGGGATTCCTCCTCAAATTAAGCAAGTTGAGCAAGTTCCTCAATGTGCTCAAGGTGATCAAGTTCATATTGTGGGTGGAGGTAATGATGTTCCGGTGGATCCTCCTGGGTTGAGTAATAGAGATATTAGAGAGGCTTTTCTTGCTTTAGCCCGAGCCATGACTACTTAAGCGAATTTGAATATGGTGACTAGGGTGAATGTTGTGGAGAGAACTATGACATCTAGGTTGAGAGACTGTGAGGATGAATCCTCCTATCTTTCTTGTCTCTAAGGTGGGAGAGGATCCCCAAGAGTTTCTAGATGGTGTGTACAAGGTGTTTAGTGCTATGGAGGTTACATCTAGGGCGAAGGCGGAGTTGTCTTCGTACCAGTTGAGGGATGTTTCTTAAATATGGGTGGTACACTCAGTGGAAGGATAATAGGCCGATGGAGTCGGGTCCTATTGAGTGGGAAGAATTTAAGGAAGCTTTTCTCGGAAAGCACTTTACCCGTAAGAGGAGGGAAGTTAAGGTTGAGTAGTTTATTAATCTCAAGCAAGGAAATATGAGTGTTGAGGAATACTATTTGAAGTTCTCAATATTATCTATATATTCCCCATCCCTTGTGTCTAATCCAAGGATGAGATGAGTTATTTTATGATGGGTGTCTCCGATCTAGATACATGATGCTACATGATGATATGACCCTACCTAGACTGATGGTGTATGGACAATCAATTAAAGAGTCTAAACTTGGAAGGATTGCTAGAAACTTGAGTATTCTGACCATTAACTACAATAGTGTAATTCACTGTTTTAACATACTGCATTACCCATTGAGTAAATAAGTCAGGAAAACCCAAGCCCACCATCACTTGTTCCAAGAAAGTCCATTCCACTGAATCATATGCCTTTTGTAGATCAATCTTAAGCATACTTCTAGGAGAAACATTCTTCCTACTATAAGCCTTAACCAACTCATGAGCTAGAATTATGTTGTCTGCAATTTTCCTCCCTGGGATAAATCCTGCTTGGCTATCACTGATAACAGTGTGAATAACTTCATGTAATCTTTGAGTTATCAATTTTGAAATGATTTTATACAAGACAGTACAACAAGCAATTGGCCTATATTCTTTCACATTCTTTGGGCTTTGTACTTTTTGTATTAAAGAAACAAGAGTGCAGTTGAAAGGCTAAAAAAGTTTCCCTGTTGTGAAGAAACTCTTGACAACATCAATGACATCATTTTCAATAATCTTCCATGTATACTTAAAGAATAGAGCATTATAACCATCAATACCTGGTGCCTTATCATTCCCAATAGACTTCAAAGCTTCAGAGATCTCCTGATCAGTTATTGTTGCATATAATTGGATTCTTTGCTGTTTTTACAAAACAGACCCACTTCTCATCACCAGAATATTTATAGCTGGAAGTTTATCTGTTGCAGTGCCCATAAGACTTTTGTAAAACAAGACAAACTCTGCTTGAATCTCTTGAGGTTCATACAACATCCTTCCTTCTATTGACATCAAACTTCTAATATGCTTCTTATTAGTTCTCTCCTTTATCATAGAGCTAAAATACTTGTTGTTTGCATCCCCTAGTTTAATCCATTTTACTCTTGCTTTTTGCCTAAGAGCACTTCCCTCAATCAAAG